>NC_057803.1:679934684-679976315 GCF_018294505.1 Triticum aestivum
AGGCATTTTAAACAAAAATAATATTTCTGAATACGCTTTATTAACTCAACCGTACCGCTTGACTTCTGTGTGCCACCTAGCTAGTTTAGAATGAAACAATGTCTTACTAAATGTATGTCTCTATACTATAGTTTGTACTTTTGAATGGCAAAAAAAAAAGTTTGCTACACCAATAATTTCAAGGGGCAGCCAGCTCCAGGTCTCCGGTTTTCCTCGCCACCTGCTGCTGCAGCAGCTCTCTCTTCTGCGCCTCCGCCCTCTTCTGCTGGACCTTCTCGCCGTACATGTAGGAAGCGAAGCCCCATAGGGAGAGCACGAGCGCGATGCCCTTTGGCCCGTCGAACTTCTCGTGGAGGAAGAGGACGGCGAGGATCTCAGAGACCGGCAGGAGGACAGCGATCATGATGCCGGCGAGGAGCGAGGAGGCGCAGGTGATGAGCCCCATGATGCCCAGGTTGAGCAGCTGCCACGACACGGCGTCCCACACGAGCACCAGGTAGTAGTTGGTCTCGCCGAGCCCGAACGCCGCCGCCTCGCTCCGCAGCGCCCCGAAGTCGCTCTTGATGGCCATGCCGAGCAGGCATACCATCGTGCCGGCGGCTCCCATCACGGCCTGCATCTGCATCACCGTGGAGTAGGGAGGCGGCGTCCTCGCGGCGGGTCCTGTTCGGCGTCCGTATCGCTTCATGGCGACTTCAACAAGAGGCAGCACGAGTCCGGTGAGCGCCGCTGCAGCGATGCCCTCGCAGAACCCGGTCCAGTACGTCTTGGATGGCTCGCCAGCCGGCTTCCCGGACCCCGGCCCAACACCGAGCACTGCCGGGCCGATGATGAGCAACATGACGGCGTTGGCAGAGAAGGGCGTGAAGCGAAGCCCAACGAAGAGGAGCGCGAACACCGCCGTGAAGGCGAGCTGCGTCGCCAGCAGCAACGACGACGTGGACAGCGGCAGCGCCTGCGACCCCATCGCGTACACGAAGCACGACACAGCGTACAAACTGCCTAGCACGGCGGCCGCGCCGACGAGGCGAAGCGGGAGGAGGAGGTTAGCGATGTCGTGGCGGCGGCCGCGGAAGAGAGAGACGCACAGGGGCGGGAGGAGGAGCGGCCAGCCGGAGATCTGGAGCAGCGCGGAGAGCCACAGGCGTTGCCCGCCGTGGACAAAGTAGACCCGCAGTAGGAGCGGCCCGCCGGCGCCGATCAGGACGAGGCAGGCGCTGAATATGACCAGCAGCGAAGGCCGGTAGCGAGCCGGCGAGGCCGTCGAGGCGGCCATGGCGCGGGGCGGCGAGGCGCCTGGCGTCTTTGCCGCTTCTTGCATGGCTGGGCTGGCACTAGCAGTTATGGTCGCCATGAAGCTCAGCTGGGAATATGCGTGTTCTGCTACTTTCGCAGTTTCGCTCACGAATTTTGTTTGGAGGCTCCTGTTTGCTGGATGCCCCAGATGGCGATGAGCTTGTGAGTAACATGACAGGGTCGTAGAGTTTATATAGGAGAACTAAGTAGGTGGGTCAAACCTAAAGGAAAGAGGAGAGAAGTACACACATAGCAGTTAACAATGAGCTCTCCGGTCTATATCTTCTGAACTTTACCATGATATATTTGTCCCGAAGCGCTGCTAGTAATGGCAGTGTATGTACTGTAATCCATATCTTGCGTTCATCTACAGTAGATATTTTTCATTCATGTTTGCTATCTGTAAGAGAAGAGTTGCTAAAAGCACCAAAACTTCATAATAACCATCATATGGAGCACATGCAAAAAAAAAAAAACCCAGCTCTAGCAGAGCCCCCGTATGAGTCACTATTAGAGTCCTTCATATCTGGCCTCCGAGCCTTCATATTTAGCATCTACTCCCTCCGTTTCAAAATAGATGACCCAACTTTGTACTGACTTTAGTATAAAGTTGGATCATCTATTTTGGAACGGAGGGAGTATGTGCCAAACTGCTAACTTATGAAATCGTGTGGCATGAAAGTAAATTCACATGGTCCCTCACCTCACCGTGGGGATGGAAGAGAGGCCGAGGAAAAAAACGTTCCATTAGCGAGTGGGCCCCATGAGGCAGATGAAATTTGGAGGCTAGAATATATAGCGATTCTGACTGCATATATTTTTAGCCTACCATCACTATAGCGATTTTGACGATCGACTTTTTGGCTACTCTGCTAGAGTTGCTCTTAGTCACCTAAAAATTGCAAGGTCTATTCCACGTCGGCTCCACTAAATTACTAAGCCTAGCTAGCTACATACTCCTTTCTTGAATAAACAAAACGAAGGAGAAGCGGCAGGACCGAGTCATTGGAACGCCTGTGACTTTTGTCTTGAAGGATTTGGTACCTTCATTTTATCTGTCCAGTCACTAAGAGCAACTTCAATAGGCGGATCCATTTCGTCCGCGCATGTTCATTTGAGTCCGCGTAGATAAAAAAAACTGCCCAACACGCTGATCCATTTTTATTTTCTGTTCGCTTTATGCCCGCATGGACCCATTTCAGACGTAAATTTGGATTGCATTTGGGTTCGAGACGGACACAAAGCGGGCGCTCTTTGCGTCCTCCTCGTCCGCTGCATGCGAGGCTGGCCCACCTGGCATAGACTCAGCATCTCCCATCTCTCTCCTCCTTTTTCTCTGCCTAGCCCACGAGCCCCCGTACACCCACGCCGGCAGCCGGCCTCGCCTCGCCTCCCCTCCCCTCGCGCCCGGGCGTCGTCGCAGATGCTCGAGCCGGAGCGCCACCACGCCCTGCGTCGCGCCCAGCCGGCACTCCCCGCGCTCGCCCAGTTGCTCCTCGTTGCGCGCCCGGCCGTGCCTGGTTCGGAGCACGCCATGGACGCCGCAGCTCCAGGCGTTGACGCGCTCGCCCCGCGCCACGAGTCGGCGGAGCTCCTTGCCCAGGAGCCAGTTCGCCGTCGCGAAGTGCATGCCGGGGCAGCTCCTCCGCCCGATCCCGAACGTCACCAGGTAGCTCGTCGCTGCTATCCTACGCACGTACTAGCTAGCTAGCTAGCCACCGTTGGTGGAGCATGCATGCACGTACTAGCTAGCTCGCCCCGGCCTCGTCTCGCTGCTCCCAACTGCGCCCGGCCTTGCCTCGTTGCACCCGGCCGTGCCCGTCCTTGGATCGTCGGGCGAGAGATGCGGCACCGTAGCAGCAGGGTCAGGGCGAGCTGCGGCGGCGGCGGCGAGCTGCGGTGGGCGAGGTGATGCGGGAGCTCGCCCTCCAAGTGTTTGACGAAATGACGACGCGGACATGTCAAAAATGCATCCCACGCCCGTTAGGCACACCGGCTGACCCAAACAGAAAAGCGGACGCGGACACACGGACGGGCGACCCAAACGGACAAAAGATGGACAAAATCCGTGTCCGTTTGGGTCGTCCTGTTGGAGTTGCCCTAATCTACTCCTCTTTGCATGTTAGCATTCTGTAATTTATTTAGGTCGGATCCATATTTTGTGTAAGCTGAACAGGGTCTATTAAATTGCATATAATTTTGTTTTTAAATGGGTCACCCTTGTGGCTAAGCAGAGATTGAAATTGTCATTTTGCTATCTCAACGTGCGTTTGATAGTCAAGTATTCCCTCGGTAACTTAATATAAGATTTTTTTTTCTTTTACACTATGCAAGGTATTTGGGATCCATCATTGACGACGATAAAATTGATGACCGCATGGGTGCTGTATGGGAAATTGGTAACAATAAGTTCAGACAACGAACATTACAGTATTGATGTTCTTTCACTTTCAAGTCTGCGCGTGTTCCCTTTGATTTTCAATGATCAAAGCGCTGAAAACACATTCACCTACTGCGAGAAAATCGACTCGGTCCATTACTCCATCGACAGAAAATTCTCTCTCTCGGGGTCATCGATGGTCCAGGTGGTTAGGACCCGCAACATCTTATCATCCGATCGAGGAGTAGTTTAGGAGGGTTGGTACGCTTAATTCGTAGTGGTAGGAAAAGACCAAAAAGGGAAGTCGTACGGACATGTTGATTAGTTTCCATGGATTGCTTTGCTTAGCAGCCGAGTTGTTCGTAGTAGGAAACATTGCAAGATACAGTGGCGCATGATTGATTGGGTAGATATTCAAACTTCAAAGATCAACCATGAAGCGAATCCACCTATAACAAGGACAAAAATATAGAAAGGCCGCCGTAAACCATTCTTCAGAAAATAAATCTCTTTTGTGGAAATCTCTCATGATATTTTGACATGTGTAAGTTCACTCTAAGGGCATGTACAATGGTGCTATCTTAGGAGTGCCACGTAGGATAAATGATGAGATGGAGGAGAGAGAACTCGTAAGAAAAGGCTTGTCTTTTCTTATTTAAGATAAGACAAGAGATGATCTCTTAGCATAATTTGTCTCACCATATTTTAAGGAATTGCTAATTATTGAAGATAAGGCTAAGATATAACCCATTAAAGACATACTTTTTTGTCATCTCTAAAATACATGCAATACTTAAGATAAAATTGTCCTATCAACCATTGTACATGCCCTAATAGTCCATGACCAACCACCACTTGTCAATACCAACAGCTGACGTGTATCATCGGTCTAGTCCACGTCGGCACTGGTAAAAATACTAAGCCTAGCGTAGCTACAACAAAAGATTCTCTAATACTCTGCATACTCAGGACATGCATGTACCCAGATGCGGTGATTGTTTAGCGATAAGAAAACAAAGGAGAGGCGCCTCCGGAGAAAGTGCAGCTTTGAGCTGCATGTTTTGGCCCTTGTTCTGCATCGCCACCGCTGGGACAGAGTAATTAGGACGCATGTGCCTTCTTATCCCCAATTTGGCAACTTCACATTTCTTTATCTTGGAAGATTCTCGTACTAGCTTATTTAATTTGTTCCGCGATCTAATTTCTGGTGTATGTATGTATGTATGTATGTATGTATGTATGTCGGCATTCATGCAAATGCAATGGTTTAAATTGCTAGCTATGGCTGTGCTATAGTTAACCTTTTGGGAGCCTAAAAACTAAGCTATGGTATTTTGTACCGATATCATAGTTATAGGCCGCCATAGCATGGCTTGCATCACTTTAAGCCAAATCTGGTACTACCTCCGGTCCATAAAGTGTTGTAGTTTTGAACTTATCCATTCAAAACTAGTTCAAAACCGCGACACTTGTTTTGGATCGGACGGAGTACTTTGTAAGTGCATATGTACCAAAAACAGTATGTAATCAATTATACATGAAATTTTAATCCATAACGACAATGAAAAATAAACCTAACAAGTTAGCATCCAATCTTTTGTTAGCCGATTTTTGTATTGAATTTTTGGCCAGCTGACGATTACGTCACGGCTGCTCCTATCAAGTCTCATGATGTTGCAACCCGGCAAAAAAATAAATCATCCATACGTAGTTAATTAGTTAATTGTTGGATTATTTCTTTTTGTTTTGCTTTTTACTTTCTTTCTTCCGCAATACCCTACTATAGCTGCTCAACCCTCGCTGTGAAGCTGCGAAAAACATGATTTAGTACCTTGCATTTCTTGTTTACTTTTGTGGGAGTGTACGTTGGCATTTTGTTGGTTAAGTTGTACTTTGAGCTAATTGTACTTTGTTTCGTGGGTCACCTTGTGGGTTTAAACTAAGTAGGTCACCAATGCATGCAGGCTCACAAATTGCCTATAAGAATTCGTGTAAGTTGGTCACCCATGTGGATAGGCAGAGATCGAAACTTTCATTGCTATCTCACGAGACTTGTGCTCTGCAACATGAACTCAACATGTTAATAAACTACTGAACGAGACACTGCAAGTGCACCAGCCCTTACCATATATACAAGGCTCTTGGGTCGTCCGTCATTGAGAAAGGTATGTATGTAAGAAGTTGGTAGCAGTAGTTGTAGAAAACAGTCGGTAGCAGGAGTATTTTTTTTGTTTCACTTTCCAGCCTGTGCACATTCCGTTGGACTCAATGGTCCAAGCAATGAGAACACATCACCTATTGCAGGAAAATCGACTCGGTCAATTACTCCATCAACCAACATTCACTCTATCTGGGTCATCGATGTTGCAGGTGGTTAGGCCCACAAGATCATGAAGTCTTTTGCCTTGGAGTTTGGAGGGTGTTGGTACACTTATTTCATACCAGCAAAAAGCTAGAAAGGGAAGTGCGCAAGGAGATGTTAGTTTTTCAGGATTTTTTTCTTAGCAGCCGAGTTGTTCCTCATGTGAAATGTAGCAGCAGATATAGTCACACATGATTGATTGGTTCAAACTACAAAGATCAACGATCGATGAACCGCATATAATAAGGACAAAAGTACTGAGAGCCCGTTGTAAACCCTTCTTCACAAAAGGAAGATCTTTTGTGGAAATTTTTCAGACATTTTAACATGTGTAAGTACTAGGTACTACACATACCAATTGCTTAGATAAACTAATTAGAACTTTGACAGGAATTGGCGAGTCAATAAGGTGTGTACGCTACTGGCCCGGTCATACTCCTGCGGAAAACTGAAATCTTGTTGGTGTACCTACACTTGCTTGGGCCGGTTTGTGAATTATACTGGATAAGTATTGCTGCTTCATTCTTTTCACCAATACAATATGTCAACATAACAAGACACACATCAAATGTTAAGGTCAATGTCGAGAGTGATTATTCTACCATGCAATCATGTATGCATCCCGTTTGTTATTAGCAACAAATAAAAATTGAATTGTTTCCAATTGAATTTGCTGGTAGACGATGGTATACAAAAAAACCATTATGGTACACTTTGAAAAAAGAAAAACTCTAATGTGACACCCCGAAGCAAAACAAAATTTGCTGTAAAAATATGGAACAAATGTCAAAACAATGGTGGACCGTGGATCCGTACACCAATACTTGGTGGAATATCATTCTCTTGTGTCCAGGAGTCTTTGGTACTTCACTTTGACAATCTGTCTTTTCTTCTTCTTAACAATTGATACAGATTTTTCAAAGGCTTTCTATCTAATATAACCTTTACCCTATAAAAGTTACCAGCAAAATAACTGAAACCCTGCTCCTCTGCATAAAACCCGCCGACCTTTCTTTGAAAGAAGCTTCATCAAAGGGCCAATCCCATCCGGCAGATCTTGGAATTGTATCCATATTTCGAAAGTGTTGAGGTCAATCGTTGATAGTTTGATGAATCCTTCATACGGAGCTAGCAAAACTAATTGCCCTCGGAAAGTCCAGGCCCTCCATCCATCACCTTGTCCCAATCTCCCAGGCATGAGAATTGCATAGTATAAAGATTATTGCCCAAAGATCAAAATTTGACAGTCTGGGCAAAATGCCATGCGCTTCTCATATTCTTGTAAAACTTGACATCACCATACTCATTTGTATGCACTTTGCCATTGCCCAGCCACCAAGCCTCCAACGCCACACCAAGGCCGGGAAAAAACGCAAGGTTGCCCCTGGATCAGCTCGAGCGTGAGATCGGAGGGGAGGGGAATGAAGGAGAATGACAAGAAGGACTCAACTGCGACCAAGTCGCGACAGGAGGGGAACCCTAGCGACGGCGTACTCACATCTTCCACTTCTGAGAAGTGAACATTTCTGAATAGGAATGTTAAACAAAAAGAACATTTTTGAATAGTATGCTTTATTAAATCAACGGTACCACTTGATTTCTTTGTGCTACCTAGCTAGTATAGAATGAAACAATGTCTTACGAAATGTATGTCTCTATAGTTTGTACTTTTTGAATGGCAAAGAAAATGTTCACTAGACCAATAATCTCAAGGGGCAGCTAGCTCGAGGTCTCCGGTTTTCCTCGCCACCTGCTACTTACATGCGTGAGTCAAACGTAAAGTTGGAGAGAAGTACACACGTAATAGTTAACAATGAGCTCTTCGGTCTATGTCTTCTGAACTCGGCATATATTTGTCCCGGGGCGTTGCAAATAATGACAATGTATGTACTCCTCCACTTGTTGCATTCATCTATTTGTAAGAGCAGAGTCGCTACAAAAATTCAAACTTCACAATAGCCGTCAAAGGACACAGATGCAAAAAAGAAAAAAAACAGCTCTAGCAGAGTCTCCAGATAAGTCTTTATCGCCTGTATTTTGTAGAGCCATATCCGGCCTCACAACCTCCATATTTAATGTCTCGGGGCCAACTTATGAAACCGTGATGCACGGAATGAAACTTCACGTGATCCCCCACCTCACGCGGAGATGGACGACGGAGATGAAAGGGAGATTGGAAGAAATGACGTCCCATTGGCTGGTGGGTCTTACAAGGCAGATGAAATTTGGAGGCTGCAATATAGCGATTCCGAGACTGCCCACCCATTTCGAACTGCATATTTTTAGCCTAACATCACTGTAACAACTTCGGCGATCAATTTTTTTGCCCTTTGCTGACTGTTTTTTGATACTCGACAAATAAGGTTATTCCTATAGTGATCCCTACAAGTGACCTAAAAATGGCACAAAGCTGAGTCGATTTTGTAGAGAAGAAGGTGATGCGGCGTGGAGTTCCAAGGTCGAGACTGCTATGACACGGCCGACCATGGCATCCCAGCAAAGCCTCGCTATGGCTGGCTGGAGACAGGAGGGCGGGTCGAGGTAAGGGGGTGGTGGTGGAGTAGGACAATGAAGAGGAAGAACACTTTTTTTCATGCAACTAATAAATTATCTGTCCTATTTTGGTGATTGAATTGAGTTGGCAAAAAAACATAAAAACCAAACTATTTGATGTATAAAAGTTTGCTGATTTCAGCATTCATCATAAGTCACAACTCCTAGGTACAGTAATTACAAGGTACTGCATGCCTCAACATGCAGGTGGTGGTGTGCAACAAGGGTAAGCAAGTGGTGGAAGATATACAGGTAAACACTAACTTGGAGAGGAAGGTCAGTTCTGGAAGACTCCCGATTTGGTGTTTTATAAAATTAATGTTGATGCAAATTTTGTGGAGGCCATCAAATCTGCGAGCTTGGCGGTGGTGGTCAGAGACCACTGTGGACATGTTATCATCTCCTCTTGGGATTATATTGGTGCTTGCCATAGCGTCGAGGAAGCGGAGCTACGAGTGACCCTCTCTGGCCAAAACCATCATTTTCGAAACTGATTGATCCTTTGTAGCTTCGATATTTGAAAAAAAGTGTGTTGATAGGTCAAGCCTAGTGGACCTAAAGAAGGAGGCGCTGAATGTCTCAAGGATGATGCCGGGTATGAAGATATCCAAGATTAATAGAAGGGCAAATATGATGGCTCACAGGATTGTTAAGTTTAGTTTTGATAACAGATCAGATGGTATTCTTTTTAATATTGTTCTACGCTGCATGGCATAGTTTGTTATGAATGATTGTACGAAATGTTTTGAATTAATTAATATATGGTGGGGTTTTCAAAGAAAAAGGTACTGCATGCTTCTTTCGTAGTACTATTACCTTCGTAGGAAATTGACCTGGTTTTAGTTCAAGACGTTGTTTTAGCTCAAATTGACATGAATCCGACTGAAACTTTTTGAATCCTGCATGAATGAATCTGAACAAATTCATTTGGTGTCCTAAAAAACATTTGATAGGTTTTGTGTCACGCGCACGGCTCGCGACCGAGTAAAGGACGACTCTTGTTTCATTGACCAGGAACTTGCATGCATGTGAGCAAAACGGTCAGCCTGTTCTTTTGCCGCATATAATTTGACCATTTTCCGGTAAGCAGTTCGCTTCCGCGTCCATAACCAACCACCACGTTGATGGGACTGGACAACAGCAATGCGCTGCACAAATTCACCGACACGGTAAATATGCACACTACACAGCCTCCTTCACTTGTGATGAACTTTGAGAACAGTTTCAACCAACAAGTAAGCAGCGGAATAACACAAACAACATGCACAAGTGACATAGGAGTTAACGTGGAAAAACCTCCTCAACTTGAGGAGTAAAAAACCACGGCTGTGGACCGACCGGTCCACGCAACTTCACTATGAGAATGATGAGTACAAAGTCTTATCTAGAACCTCTAGAGAGATTTACAACACACTCTCCATGTTGCCAACCGGCAACAGCAACAACAACAACCACAAGAGACAAGATTTCAGCAAAGCAGAGTTTACACAGCTTCTGTACCCTTCAGTGTTTTGCAAACTGCTCTTAAACCGCTGAACCAAACAGCACCAAATTTGACAGACAAGTAGACACACGAGTTCCTGAGATCCCCTCCAAATTTTAGCTCAATCAGACATCGTTTGCCTACCCAAATTGTTCGTCTCCCAAAACTATTCTGTTCTGAAACTGCAGCAGTCAGAGCTGACAAAACCACTCTCAAATCTGATGCTCCACTAACCCAATCCTCAAACCAGCTAACCAGACCGAAGTACTAAAAGTAAGGAACAAGATCACCAAGTTTGGGGTCGATCCAAGCATGTTTGAGCCTCCAACCACCAGCTTGAACACTGTCTAGTCAGAAGCAGCAAATCTGAACAGAACCTCTGCTTCTTCTTCTTCCTCTCTCAGGTTGTGTTTTCTCTTGTGTGCTCTCTCTCTCTCTCTCTCACTCTCACGAATGGAAGCCACCACCAGCAGGGGTGGAGTGACTAGGGTTTTCTCCTTGCTTCACTTTCCTTGGAAGCACTCTCAACCGTTGGATGCAGCAAGGATCAACGTCTGACATGTGTTGGACTTATGGGCTGATGTTGGGCTGCCAAGACACCTCCATGTGGAGGGACTTAGCCCAACACACGTAACATCGGTCTAGTTCTCGTCGGCTCCACTAGAATACACCAAGCCCAGCCTAGCTACAACAAAAGCTTCTCTAATTCATACTCCACACACGATGGTGTAAGTAGATATGATAAATGTTGAGCGAGAAGGAAACGAAGGAGAAGCACCAGGACCGAGTCATTGGAACGCATGTGGCTTTGTTGTCTCCAACTGTTAACTTTCTATTCTTTTATCTTGAAGGATTTGGTAGCTTCACTTAATTTGTCCGTTCACTAATTTGTTTTATCTTGAAGGATTTGGTAGGTAGCTTCACTTAATTTGTCCGTTCACTAATTTGTTTTGTCTTGAAGGATTTGGTAGCTTCACTTAATTTGTCCATTCACAATTTGTTTTATCTTGAAGGATTTGGTAGCTTCACTTAATTTGTCCGTTCACTAATTTGTTTTATCTTGAAGGATTTGGTAGCTTCACTTAATTTGTCCATTCACTAATTTGTTTTGTCTTGAAGGATTTGGTAACTTCACTTAATTTGCCCACTCACTAATCTACTCCACTTTCTGCAGGTATATGCATGCAATTATGCTGGCATTTTGTAGTTTAATTAGCTTCGAGCCAGATTTTTGCGCAAATTGTACTCCTACTTCGTTCCGTGGGTCACCGGTGGCGGTGGGTCTTTCAAATTGCATATATTAAGTTTGTTTGTTTAAATGGGCCACCCTTGTGGATAAGCAAAGACTTAGACTGTTCTTTGCTATCTCTCGAGACTGGAACTGTCCTTGCTTCGTAATACTACTATCAACACAACGTGCGTTTATTCGCAAAAAAATAAAAACACTACGTGCGTTTACAGTGAAGTATATGCTTGACGGCTCAAGCAAGGTATTTTGGATCCGTCGTTGGCAATGATAAAATTGAAGACCGCATGGGTGCCATAGGTGAAATTAGTAGCAGTAAGTTGAGAAAACGATCAGTACAGTAGTGACATTCTTTCACTTTCCAGTCTGATGCGTTCTACATTCTCAATGATCAAATCGCTGAAAACACATTCACCTACCGCAAGAGAATCGACTCGGTCCATTTACTCCATCGACACAACATTCTCTCTCTCTGTCTCTCGGGGTCATCGATTGTGCAGATGGTTAGGACCCGCGAGTTCTTATCATCGGATCGAGGAAGTCTTCTCCGATGTACTACTAGTTAGGAGGGTTGGTATGCTTAATTCATAGTAGTGGGAAAAAGCCAAAAAGGGTAGTACGCATGGACATGTTAATTAGTTTCCCGGGATAGGCTGGATTGTTCGTTGTATAATAATAAAGCATCATTGATCGGATAGATATTCAAAGTTCAAAGATCAACGATACGGACAAAAATGCTGAGAGGCTGCGGTAAACCATTCTTCAGAAAAATAATCTTTTTTTTGTGTGGAAATTTCTTCGGACAATTTGACATGTGTAAGATCACCCTAATAATGTTTAGCATATAATATGAGTCGCTTACATATCAACTAATTAGAACTTTGACGGGAATTACCAAGTCACTAAGGTGTGTGCTACCGGCCTGTCATGCTCGTGCGGAAATTTGCGTGCATTGACTGAGAAAGTATTGTATTTTAAATCTAGAACCCATCCCTCTATTAGAAGATCAGGAAACTATACCGGTGCTTAACATTCAGTGCAACTCTAGCAAATCCACTCGGATCGATCGGCATAATACCATCTATAAGTGATTTTGGTCGAAAAGACCACACCAACAGAGTCGTCATACGGCCTTTGGCCTACAAAATTTACTAAGCACGCTTCACCTCGAGCCCACATAGTTCGAGGCTAGGGGCGTTGATATGTTGATATGGAGCGGGCTACATCTGCAACCGCTCGCGCGGGAGAGAAGTTTTAGTCCAACCTCTTTCTCCCGCACGCAGCTCGGTCAATGGAGCTGCCGTCCATATGTCCGCCGCTTCCTGCCCTCACCTATTCTGACGGCATGTCAACGGGTGTGTAGGTAGAAATGATCACCACTACACTTTCTCAGGTCGGTTTCTAAATTATAATGGACATGTACTGTTACTTTTTTCCGCGACCTATTTTGACCGCATGTCAACGGGTGTATGGGTAGAAATAATCACAACTACACTTTCTCGGTTCGGTTTCTAAATTATAATGGACATGTACTGTTACTTTTTTCCACAAAAAAAGTATTGTTACTTTGATCTTATCACTGTCATGGTATATGTCAACATAACACTATTATTTTGAGGGAACTAATACGCACATGAGACTTCAAGGCCATTGTCTAGTGGTTTTTCAAGTCTTGGAATTATTTTTCTACCATGCATGGGATATAGAGGGCATGTATCCAGTACCCATCATTACAGATTCAGGCTACGTTTTTTGGGTGTTGGCAAAGTTTTATTGAGTTTTTTTTCTTGTTTCGAAGTGTATCATATGATTTCAGATCGAATAAGCTTGCACATGTTTGAGATAGAAGTTCTCATGATGGTACACAACGAAGCATCATCTTACACATGGAAACAAGAAAAAAACAACAATGTAACATTCTGGGACTAAACAAAAAATTGCTGAAACAAGAAAACGTATAGGACATACTTAAAAGCAATGATGGACTGTGGATCCATGCACGGTGCATATGGTACAATATCATTTCTCATCTCTGGTGTAATCATCTTTGTATTTTGCGACGGTATAGTGTACTCGTCATAACGTTTTGCTGCCTTTTCCCTCCCATAACTTCTGCCATCTTTTCCAGTGAGATGTTTGTATAGTCTTTTGCCAGGGATGGCAGTTTTGCCCATGGGTATGAGTAAAAGATATGAAGCGTTCCTACTCCATCGAGGGAGCCGCGTGGTAGTTTATATTGATGCGTGGCCGAAGCCTGGCTTGACGTACAAGGTTATGACATAAAGAGTTTGGGTAGAATACAAGAGAAGGAAGGAGGTTGAGATTACAACTCTATATTCTAACACCCTCCCTTAATCTCAACTAACCTAAGTTAAGATTACTCTTGAATTCTTCAAATGGTCTTGCTAGTAGTGCTTTTGTAAAACCGTCAGCCACTTGATCCTTAGAAGGAATAAATCGAATCTCAAGTTTCCTTGCCGCAACCCTTTCTCGTACAAAGTGAAAATCAATTTCTATGTGCTTTGTCCTGGCATGGAACACTGGATTTGCAGACAGATATGATGCTCCCAAATTATCACACCATAAACATGAGATACGATTCTTCTTGATTCCCAATTCCTCAAGAAGTGATTCAACCCAAATGATCTCAGCAGTTGCATTAGCCAAAGACTTGTATTCAGCTTCTGTACTTGAGCGTGACACAGTAGCTTGCTTTCTAGCACTCCAGGAGATAAGATTAGATCCAAAGAACACTGCAAAACCTCCAGTTGATCTTCTGTCATCACTACATCCTGCCCAGTCAGCATCAGAGAATGCACTCACAAGAGAAGAATTAGACCGTTTGAAATGAAGTCCTATTCCCATAGTATGTTTCACATATCTCACAATCCTCTTGACAGCTGACCAATGTGCAGAAGTAGGTGCATGAAGATATTGACAAACCTTGTTGACAGCAAATGAGATATCTGGACGTGTGAGAGTTAAATATTGTAGTGCTCCCACAGTACTCCTATACTTTGTACTCTCCTCCTCTTGAAGTGGCTCACCCTCATATGCTGAGAGACTTTCTGAGGAGGATAAAGGTGTAGACATTGGCTTGCAATTTTTCATCCCCATGCGAGACAGAAGCTCAAGAATATATTTTTCCTGATTTAACACAATACCATCTTGAGTTTTCTTGACTTCAATACCCAAGAAGAAATGCAAATCACCTAGGTCCTTCAAGGCAAACTCTGAGCTCAAATCATGCAAAAGAGCATTAGTAGCATTTTGTGAAGAACTTGCAACTATGATATCATCAACATATATAAGCACAAAAATGACTACTCCTGCCTTGTTATAAATAAACAAGGATGTGTCAGCCTTGGAAGCAACAAAGCCAAGATATTTTAACTGTGAGCTCAATCTGGAATACCATGCTCTGGGTGCTTGCTTTAGACCATAGAGTGCTTTATCAAGCTTGCAGACATACTATGGCAATTTCTTACTCTCATACCCAGGTGGTTGTCTCATAAACACTTCCTCTTCCAGAACACCGTGCAGAAACGCATTCTGTACATCTAGCTGCCTTAAACTCCATCCTTTGGATACAGCAATGGCTAACACAAGTCTGATAGTTGCAGCTTTCACAACGGGACTAAAGGTGTCCTCATAGTCAATGCCATAACGTTGCTTAAAGCCCTTTGCAACTAGACGTGCCTTATATCTGTCAATGGAGCCATCTGCCTTCTTCTTAATTCTATACACCCATTTGCAATCAATAATATTTTTACCTCTCTGATTTGGTACAAGATGCCAAGTCTTATTCCTCATGAGCGCAGAATACTCCTCATCCATTGCCTTTTTCCATTTAGGATCATCAAGTGCATTCTTCAACGATGTTGGTTCTCCTGAAATACACAACATTCCATATGGTATAGTTCCATCTTTCCTAATTTTAGGATTCCGTATACCTTTCTGTAGCCGGGTCATAACACGTGAAGAAACCTCTCGCTGCACCGCTGGTATACTTGCCACAGAAGATCCAGGAGAATCTGCTGATGCAGTGGACTGATTTGTCGTCATATGCGCAGGGGATCCTGTGGCTTCTGGTGTGGCTGCCCCTCCTGCAGGCACTGGCGCAGAGGATCCGCCACCCGACCGCGACTGGAGGCACGCGTGATGCGGAGAGGATCTGGTCCCGCCGCTGGTCCCGTCTGACGCTGGCGCGCGGGGCGAGGGGGATTCGGCCCCGCTGCTGGTCCCGCCTGAAGCTGACGCGGCAGCACGGGAGTGGCCCGCCCTGGATCCAGGACTGGAGCCATCAGGGGCTTGATCCGAGGCGGATGCGGTCGCGTGATCCGAGATCTGCGCGCGTGCAGGGGTGGCAGGCGCCGCCAGATCTTCTTCGTCATCTGTGCCAGCTTCGTCTCCTTCCTCAGCATGAAATATAGGATCAAAACCAGCCATATTTTCGAGATCTTGGTCATTTTGAGCACCATTTTCTCCAGGGACCTGCACAGGCATAAGAGAAAGACTAGTACCAGCAGGAATATCATCACATTGGTTAGTACAATTGTTGTCGCCCCCATGATCAAAAGACCGAAGATGTGAAGGAAGAAGAAGGATTTCTTTGCGGAGAAGTGCACCAGCATTAGGATGAAGGGATGCATAGGGAAACACGGACTCATCAAATACAACATCTCTGGATATATACACCCGACCAGTAGGAACATCAAGGCACTTAACCCCTTTATGCATGGGGCTATAGCCTAAAAAGACACACCGTTTTGAGCGGAAAGCGAGTTTGCGTGTGTTGTAAGGCCTAAGATTGGGCCAACAGGCACAACCAAAAATACGAAGAGATGTATAGTTGGGTGTGACACCAAGAAGTCGTGTAATGGGTGTTTCAAATTTGATAACTTTACTTGGAAGCAAGTTGATGAGATATGTAGCAGTTAAGAATGCTTCATCCCAAAATTTAAGCGGCATGGAAGCATTTGCTAACAAGGCAAGCCCCATATCAACTATGTGACGGTGCTTTCTTTCAGCGGATCCATTTTGTTGGTGAGCATGAGGACAAGATACATGGTGTGATATGCCAAGCTTTTGAAAGAAAGAATTTAGTTTTTCATACTCACCACCCCAGTCACTTTGCATAGCAATGATTTTAGAGTTCAGTTTGCGTTCAACAAGATTTTGGAAATTGAGGAAAACTTGAAATACATCAGATCGCTTTTTCAACAGATAAATCCAAGTAAATTTACTATAGTCATCAATAAAACTTACATAATAGGAAAATCTACCAACTGAAATAGGAGCTAGCCCCCATACATCTGAAAAGATAAGTTGTAAAGGGGCAGTAGACACACTAGTAGAAATTGGGTAAGGTAATTGATGACTTTTTGCTTGTTGACACGGATCACAAACTAACTCACTACTAGGCTCATAAGAGAGTTTATTTTTGCTAAGAACATATCTAACTATGACTGAAGATGGATGACCTAAACGACTATGCCACCTTGATGTAGATAGCTTGGTGACAATATTTGCTTGTTTATTGGACCATGAAGATGATGATGATGATGATGATGATATGAGTGGGTAGAGTCCTCCCACGCACCGTCCTCTAAGAATGACTCTCCTTGTTTTCAAGTCCTTAACCAAGAAAAAATAAGGATAGAACTCAATAAGAACATTGTTATCAAGAGTGAATCGATGAACGGAAACAAGATTTTTAGAGGTTTGAGGAACATGCAAGACATTGGTCAAGTGTAAATTTTTCACGGGGGTTTTAACAATTGAACTGCCAATGTGTGTGATATCCATACCAGAACCGCTTGCCGTGCGAATTTGGTCGCCTCCATTGTACTTCTCCCGCATCGTCAACTTGTCAAGTTCACCTGTGATGTGGTTTGTTGCTGCACTGTCGGCGTACCAGTTGGTGTCCACGCCATAGGAGGCTGCATGCGCTTGCTTTTCTTCCTGGTCGTTTTCTTCATAACGCCACCAGCAAACTCGTGCACCTCCTAGATGGTGTCTGTAGCATATTTGACATTCTGGATAGTCATGTTGTTGCTCACGAGCCTGCTGTTGCTGTTGCTGTTGCTGTCGAGGACGGCCTCTGAATCCGCCGCCTCCATTGGAGGAAGACGACTGTCGGTCACCGCGGTCACCACGATCACCACGGCCACGGCCTCTTCCTCCACGCCCGCGAGATCTGCCACGGGACTGGCCACGGCCTCTGTAGACCGCATTAGCGGATGAATAGAACCCGCCTGAAGATGAGTCGCCTAGCATCTCCATCCTTTGATCAAAGGCAGCAATCTGGGCAAAAAGATCGTCGGCTGTGATGATGTTTTTGACAGCGCCGATCGCCGCCACCACGGGGTCGTAGTCGCGGTCCAGTCCGGCCAGAATATAGTCCACCATCTCCGGATCAGATACGGGACGACCTGCAGCAGCTAGTTCATCCCCAACACTTTTCATCTTCGCCATATACGCCGAGCTTGACATCGAGCCCTTCTTGGTATTGGTGATGGCGATTCTCAGATTAGTAATCCGAGACTGAGATTGTGAGGCGAAGAGATTTGTCACCGTCGTCCAGAGCTCAAAGGTGGAATCTTTCCCAACAACTTGTGCAAGAATTTCTGGAGACATGGAATTGAGAAGGTATGATAGAACCTGCTGATCTTTGGCGATCCAGGGTCCGTATAGGGGATTCGGCTCTAGGGCCGTGGTCTTGTCTGCCTTCGTGATCTCCACCATCTTGGGTGGAGCGGCATCGGTGTTGTCCAGGAGCCCCGTCACCTGCGCGCCTCGCAGGGCTGGGAGGACCTGCGTCTTCCAGAGGATGAAATTACCTCTTGCGAGCTTCTCAGACGGCGGCGATCCAAGGTTGAGGGAGACGCCGGCGGAGGAAGCCATGGAGACGATGATGTGTGATTTCTAGGGTTTTGGATTGTGGCTAGATGTATGAGAAGAGGTGGCTCTGATTACCATAAAAGATATGAAGCGTTCCTACTCCATCGAGGGAGCCGCGTGGTAGTTTATATTGATGCGTGGCCGAAGCCTGGCTTGACGTACAAGGTTATGACAGAAAGAGTTTGGGTAGAATACAAGAGAAGGAAGGAGGTTGAGATTACAACTCTATATTCTAACAATGAGTACTCTACCTGAAAACAATGGGTATGGGCAAGACTTGAAGAGATTTTTTACCCACGGGTAATGGGTACCCATATCCGCAAAACATATGGGTAGGGCATGAGTAAGAAATTGTGCCCATGAGTAACCCAATGGATACCCAGAAGAAATTAATAAATAAAAATAACTCCTATAACATGTGGGGTTAGCATCCAACTCATATGGTCCAACCCTAAATCTCATATTCCTTAAACAAGTCATAGCTCATAGGCTCATAATCACATGCTCGCCACTTCTCATACGTCCTATGTGACTCCTCAAAAAGATGAAATATCGACTCTTCGCTACCAGACTCTTGTCGAACACTCGATCCAGCGATCCCCAATTTTCACCACCGCCTTTCATTATGTTGGCCTTCCACCAACCGCTGCTCATACTCCCCTGATGCTTCCAAGAGGCCACCCACTGGAGGAGGCCACATGCGTGCTATACTACTCTACCATGGTCACTTGAATTTTAAACTCATTTCTCTACCTCTTAAAAATTTGAATGCTATATATTGTACCCAATGGATACCCATTGGGTATAGGATACCCGATGGGTATGGGCATGGGTGTCAGTTTATACCCATGAGTATTGAAGTGGGTGGGTATAAAAAGTTTCTATGGGTATAGGTTTAAGTAGAAGGAGGTTGTACCCGCCCATACCCTACCCATTGCCATCCCCTACTTTTGGGAGTCCCATTTGAAGTCAATAAAAGCTCCCTGCAAAGAAAACAGAAGTTAATAAAAGCTCTCCTTAACATTTTTCCCGGGTCACTCTGATGCAGAGGCCGGTGACTATCCTCCTTCAAAAAAATATTTTTCCTGAAGAAGCCACACAATATCCATATTGTGTTATACTTATTGCAAGAAGTGAACATTTCAGAATAGTATGCCTTTTATTAACTCGATGGTAGCACTTGATTTCTCTGTGTTACCTAGAATGAAACAATGTCTTACTAAATGTATGTTACTCTACTCTTGTATGTCCTGTACTTTTGAAATTTAAAAACTAATTACTACACTACACGCATAGAGAATTTGCCGGTCTTCAAGGGGTAGCCAGCTCGAGGTCTCCGGTTTTCCTCGCCATCTGCTGCTGGAGCAGCTGGTTCTTCTGTGCCTCCGCCTTCTTCTGATGGACCTTCTCGCCATACATGTAGGAAGCGAAGCCCCATAGGGAGAGCACGAGCGCGATGCCCTTTGGCCCGTCGAACTTCTCGTGGAGGAAGAGGACGGCGAGGATCTCGGAGAGCGGAAGGAGAACGGCGATCATGATGCCGGCGAGGAGCGAGGAAGCGCAGGTGATGAGCCCCATGATGCCCAGGTTGAGCAGCTGCCACGACACGGCGTCCCACACGAGCACCAGGTAGTAGTTGGTCTCGCCAAGCCCGAACGTCGCCGCCTCGCTCCGCAACGCCCCGAAGTCGCTCTTGATGGCCATGCCGAGCAGGCACACCATCGTGCCGGCCGCGCCCATCACGGCCTGCATCTGCATCACCGTGGAGTAGGGAGGCGGCGTCCTCGCGGCGGGTCCTGTCCGGCGCCCGTATCGCTCCATGGCGACCTCAACGAGCGGCAGTACGAGCCCGGCGAGCGCCGCTGCAGCGATGCCCTCGCAGAACCCGGTCCAGTATGTTTTGGATGGCTCGCCAGCCGGCTTCCCGGACCCCGGCCCGACACCGAGCACTGCCGGGCCGATGATGAGCAACATGACGGCGTTGGCGGAGAAGGGCGTGAAGCGAAGCCCAACGAAGAGGAACGCGAACACCGCCGTGAAGGCGAGCTGCGTCGCCAGCAGCAGCGACGACGTGGACAGCAGCAGCGCCTGCGACCCCATGGCGTACACGAAACACGACACGGCGTACAAACTGCCTAGCACGGCGGCCGCGCCGACGAGGCGAAGCGGGAGGAGGAGGTTGGCGATGCCGTGGCGGCGGCCCCGGAAGAGGGAGACGCATAGGGGCGGGAGGAGGAGCGGCCAGCCGGAGATCTGGAGCAGCGCGGAGAGCCACAGGCGTTGCCCGCCGTGGACAAAGTAGACGCGGAGCAAGAGCGGCCCGCCGGCGCCGATCAGGACGAGGCAGGCGCTGAATATGACCAGCAGCGAAGGCCGGTAGCGAGCCGGCGAGGCCGTCGAGGCGGCCATGGCGCGGGGCGGCGATGCGCTTGGCGTCTTTGCTGCTTCTTGCATGGCTGGACTGGCACTAGCAGTTATGGCTGCCATGAAGCTCAGCTCGGAGTATATGTGTTCTGCTCCTTTTGCTTACGAGCTTGGTTTGGAGGCTCCTGGTTGTTGGATGCTCCAGATGGTGATGAGTTTGTGTGGAGTAATATGACAGGGTTGGAGGGTTTATATAGGAGAATTAATTAATTTAAAAATTAGTAAGTAGGTGAGTCAAACATAAAGGAAGGAGGAGGGAAGTACACACGTAACAGTTAACAATGAGCTCTTCGATCTATGTCTTGTGAACTCAAGATATATTTTGGGCGCTACTCTGCGCCGGCGCACCGGCCCAAACGATTCGGCCGGTCGCCCTAGGACCGTACGATGCAATGACTGCTAGCCGTCAGATATTTCTTCTCGCTTCGTTCCTTTTCTCCATCGTCTTCCTGAAAAATTGCAGCGCCGCACACAGCTGGAAGAGGCGGCTGCGCGAGTGCCCATCGACGTCCGCCGTAATTTGCCGCCCCGCCGCCGGTCGCCGTCCTCACCGGTGGTCAGCGCCTCCCATACGTTTCTCGTCGGTCGCCAACCGGGTCGCCGCCCTCGCTACCGTGCTGCGTCAAATCTCCTCCTCCCCTCCCACCGACCGCCGTTCGAGCAACCCCGGCGACCTTGCAGCGCGCCTCGCCGCTGTCGCCGTCGCAGTTCGCCGCGGTGACCTGTCACGGCTCAAAAAAAACTTCGGCTGTTGCAGCTTTGGAATTGCTGGTTCCAGCAAAATTAGATACTGGTTGAAGCAAATTTTCTCCCCGATTGTATCAAAAATTGCTTTGCGTCTCTGAAAAACATAGGCTCCAGCAAGAAATCCAAAGGTTCCAGCAAAATAAGGTGTTGGTTGAAGCAAAACTGCTCGCCGATTGTATCAAAAATTGCTTGCCGATCCCATCGAAGAAGAAAGACATTGCCGCCATGAACAAACACCGCCATGGGTGGATGTAGCAAAATTTATCTTCGATTCCAACAAAATCATAACATGGTTGTAGCAAAAACTCGACTGGAAAAACAGATGATGTCGTGGAGATAGATGTAGCACAAATCCGCAAAACACCGGTAGTAACAAAAACCAAAAACGGTTGTAGCAAAATGGTTCACCGGTTCCAACAAAATTAACGTGGTAGCAGGATTTTAATGGGTGGATGGTAGCAAATACATGGGCTGGTTCCAGCAAAAAGAAAACATGCTTGTAGCAAATCCTGTTGTGGCGGCCATGGAGAGAAGGAGGGCGGCCATGGCGACAAAGCTCTGGTTGCCGCACGCTTGTGCTGATGGATGGGCAGCCGCTCGCTGTATTGGCGTGTGGCAGGTGGAGTGGCTGCTCGCCGGAGCGCTGTGGATAGTGGCCGCTCGCCGGAGCATCGCGGGCAGGTGGTGGTGGGCTCGCCGGAGCAAGGATGCGGCGGCGCGAGCCAGAGCTAGAGGCAGAGGCGAGGCAGGCGAGATGTGAGGGAGAGGATGAGTGAATGAGGATGTGCGGTTGCTGGGATAAGATAAGGACGTGGGTGCCTGGGTATTGCGCGTGGGACCCATGGCCACGTGGTGTGCGTGAGGCACTGCAGTAGTTGTGTTGTGCGGGACGAGAGCGGCGCGACCGGCCGAAAGTTCGGCCGGCGCGCCGGATACAAGTATTTCCCATATATTTTCCCCGGAGCGCTGCAAATAATGGCAGTGTATGTACTCCTCCACTTGTTGCATTCTTTTTTTTTGAAAGATCCAGCTTTTCACTGGCATTTCATTAATAAGCAGGAAGCAGTGGGAAAAACAAAGATGGGAGGGGGATCCAGAGGATCAGAGGGCTTGCCACAGATCGGCAATCCTCGAACAATTGAAATCTAGGGTTTATATCTCATGGTGGTTCCCCAAAGGGGCTCTCAAGGCAGGATGCACCTGCGGCTCGCCATAGCTCGATGCAATCTGTCACCCTTGTGATGATGTTGGATGCCCTTGGGGTGGTTTTCCTGAAGGTGGCGTTATTCCGTTCCTGCCATATCTCCCAGCAAACCAGCAGAAGCATAGTGTTGGTGCCTTTCCGCCGTCGTGGTGCAGCCCCATCTAGGGCAGCGATCACAATGGAGGAGTGCTGGAGGTCACGCCAGCTCGCAGCCGGAGCTAAAGAGGCGCAGCCCGTCCATGAGCTTATCGTTTCCCAGACGCCCTTGGCCATTGGGCACTCCCAGAACAGGTGCTTGGAGGATTCAAGGTTGCGATTGCATAGCTGGCAAAAGTACTTGTTCTTCCAGCCACGGCGTTGGAGTCTGTCATTGCACCACAGCCTGTTTTGCAGCATGAGCCAAGCAAACATCTTGATCTTCCCGGGGGCCCAAACGTTCCATATGATCTTGCCGAAAACCGAGGATGTCATGCCCTGGAATTGCACCCGATAGGCTGATGCAGCCGAGTATTCGCCCGTCCGCTTGAGGATCCATCTAATGGAGTCAGGGGTGCCCGCATGGAGATTGTCAGCTATGCCATGGAGCCGCCTATGCAAGGCCAGGACGTCGTGTATCAGGTGTTCAGTACAGCCATGGGCTAGGTCCTTGATCCAGTTGTCGTCTGCCAGGGCCTCCTTCACCGTCCTGTTCATCTATTTGTATGAGCAGAGTCGCTAAGAACATCCAAACTTCACAATAGCAGCCGTCAAAGGGCACACATGCAAAAAAGAAAAAGAAAAAGGAAAACAGCTCTAGCAGAGTCATCATATAAATCTTTATCGAGTGTATTATGTAGAGTTCTTCATATTTGGCTTCACAGCCTCCATATTTAACGTCTCGGGGCCAACTTATAAAATCGTGTGGCATGGAAAGAAACTTCACGCACCTCATGGCGGAGATGGACGACAGAGATGAAAGGGAGACTGGAAGAAATGATGTCCCATTGACGGGTGGGTTTCACAAGGAAGGTGAAATTTGAAGGCTAGAATATAGCGATTCTGAGGCTCCCACTCATTTCAGCCTGCATTTTTTTTAGCCTGACATCATTGCAATGATTTCAGCGATTCATTCTTTTTGCTCTTCGCCAAGTGTTTCTGATACTCAGTAAATAAGGTTATTCCTGTAGTGATTAGCTACAAGTTGCCCAAAAATGGCACTCGGCTCAGTCGAGTTTCTAGGAGAAGAGGTGATGGAGCGTGGAGTTTCAAGGTCGAGGTTGCTACGACACATCCGGCCATGGCATCCCCAGCAAGGCCTCGCCAGGGCTGGCTGGAGATAGGAGGGTGGGTCGGGGTAAGGGGTGGTGGTGGAGTAGGACAATTAAGAGGAAGAACACTTTTTTTATGCAACTAATAAAGTATCTGTCCTATTTTGATGATTGAATTGAGTTGGCAGAAAACATAAAAACAAAACTATTTGACGTACTTCATCCGTTTCTAAATATAAGTCT
The DNA here is from genome assembly GCF_018294505.1 of Triticum aestivum. Taxonomy (NCBI): domain Eukaryota; kingdom Viridiplantae; phylum Streptophyta; class Magnoliopsida; order Poales; family Poaceae; genus Triticum; species Triticum aestivum. Next base: position 679,958,773 of record NC_057803.1, read on the forward strand.
TTTTAGAGATTTCAATAGGAACTACATACAAATGTATATATACTTATTTTAGAGTGCAGATTCACTTATTTTTCTCTGTATGTAGTCTATATTGAAATCTCTAAAAAGATTTATATTTAGGAACAGAGGGAGTATAAAAGGTTCCTGATTTCAGCATTGGTCATAAGTCACAACCCGTAGGTACAGTAGTTACAAGGTACAGATGCCTCTTTCCTAGTATTATCTTCGTCGGAAATAACTGGCGTGGTTTTAGTTCAAATTGACATGAATCCCACTGAAACTTTTCGAATCCTGTATGAATTGATCTGAACAAATTCATTTGGTGTCCTAAAGAAACATTTGATAGGTTTTGTGTCAAGGGCACGGCTCACGACCGAGTAAAGGACGACTCCTGTTTCATTGACCAGGGCTACATGCATGTGAGCAAAACGGTCAGCCTGTACTTTTGCCGGCCACGTATAATTTGACCATTTTCTGGTAAGCATTTGGCTTCCGCGTCCATAACCAAGCACCACGTATCATCGGTCTAGTCCACGTCGGCTACACTAAAATATACTAAGCCAAGCCTAGCTACAACAAAAGCTTCCCTAATTCATACTCCACCCACGATGATGCAAGTAGATGCTTATGATGATTGTTGAGCGAGAAGAAAACGGAGAAGCGCCAGGACCGAGTCATTGGAACGCATGTGCCTTTGTTGTCTCCAGCTGCTAACTTTCCATTCTTTTATCTTGAAGGATTTGGTAGTTTCACTTAATTTGTGCATTCACTAATTTGTTTTATCTCGAAGGATTTGGTAGCTTCACTTAATTTGTCCATTGTCTCAAAAAAAACCTTAATTTGTCCATTCACTAATTTGTTTTATTTTGAAGGATTTGGTAGCTTCAATTAATTTGTCCATTCACTAATTTGTTTTATCTTGAAGGATTTGGTAGCTTCACTTAATTTGTCCATTCACTAATTTGTTTATCTTGAAGGATTTAGTAGCTTCACTTTATTTGTCCATTCGCTAATCTACTCCACTTTCTGCGCAGGTGCATGCAATTATGCTGGCATTTTGTAGTTTAATTAGCTTTTTTAGACATGTCGTTTAATTAGCTAGGACGCGCGAGATCTTATCATCCGATCGAGGAAGTCTTCTCCGTTGTATAATTAGGAGGGTTGGTACGCTTAATTCATAGTAGTGGCAAAAAGCCAAAAAGGGAAGTACGTACAGCTGGATTGTTCGTCATATATAACAATAAAGCATGATCTACCGGATAGATATTCAAACTTCAAAGATCAACAATAAGGACAAAAATGCTGAGAGGCTGCGGTAAACCATTCTTCAGAAAAATAATTTTTGTGTGTGGAAATTTCTCCGGACAATTTGACATGTGTAAGATCACCCTAATAATGTGCAGTCTATATCAGTTGCTTATGGATCAACTAATCAGAACTTTGACAGGAATTACCAAGTCACTAAAGGTGTGTGCTACCGGCCTATCATGCTCGTGCGGAAATTTGCGTGCATTGACCGACAAAGTACTGTATTTTATGTCCAGAAACCATCCCTCCATTACAAGATCAGGAAATTATACCGGTGCTTAACTGTTAGAGTAACTAGCAAAATCAGTATATTGGATCGATGGGCATAATACCATCTAGATAGCGATTTTGGTTGAAAAGGCCAATCCAACAGAGTCGTAATATGTCCTTTGGCCTACAAAATTTACAAAACACGCTTCAAATCGAGCCCGCGAGCATGCATAGTTGGAGGTCATAATGCAATGTAACATTCTGGAAAATTTACAAGAAAAAAAATCATAATGCAATGTAACATTCTGGAACAAAACAAAAAATTGCTAAAAACAGAAAACGTAGGACGTATCTAAAAGCAACAATAGACATATGGTAGAATATTCATTTCTCGTCTCTGGTGTACTTACACCATTGTATTTGCAAGGGCCGTGACATCACCAAAGCCCTTTAGGATGGATGCAAGGTTGTCGACGTCCCTCTTTATTGGTGCAACAAACACGGCCGCATCATCCGCATAGAGTGAAGTTCTCACCATAGTGCCACGGCCACGTATCTTGTGGAGAAGGCCCTTCCGAGTTGCTAAATCAAGAAGCTCATGGAGAGAGTCAATCGCAATCACGAAGAGCAAAGGGAAAAGGGGGTCCCCTTGCCAGATTCCGCAGTCGTGGGTAATGGGTGGGGCCGGCCACCCCATTAAGGAGGATGCACGAAGATGAAGTGCATAGAAGGGCGGTTATCCAGTTCCGCACCTTGCTCGGGAAACCTCTCCTTTGAAGGAGATCAATGATATACTCCCACATAACTGAGTCAAATGCCTTGCAAATGTCGACCTTGAGGAGGAGGGTGGGGGTCTTGCATTTGTGAGGTCGGTGCGTGAAATTGCGGAAGCACATAAGATTGTCGTGAATACTTCTCCTTTTAATGAAGGCACTCTGGTCATTGGACACTAGGGCGTTCATGTGAGGGGCAAGCCTCATGGAAATCACCTTCGCCAAGATCTTGACGATCGCATGGGTAAGCCTAATAGGTCTATAGTCGGCGATTCCATCAGCCCCATCTTTCTTTGGAAGTAGCACCACATTCGCGGAGTTGAGCCAATGAAGGTTTGCAGTATGCATGGAGTCAAAACAGTTTAAGACTTGCATAATATCATGCTTGATGACCTCCCAACATTTCTTGAAGAACATTTCAGTATATCCATCTGGCCAGGTGCCTTATCACTTGGCATTTCTTTGATCACGTTCCAACCTCCTCCATGGTGATGGTGGCGTCAAGATCATGCAGGTCATGTGGCTCAATATTGAGCTCAACCTAGTTGAAATCTCTTGTGCTGCTATCGCCCTTTCCCAAAATCTTGGAGAAGCGAACATGAATGATTTTCTCTTTTTCCTCATGCTAGGTCACCCATTCGTGTGCATGCTTTATCCTATGGATTTAGTTCTTTCTCCTCTCCGTTGTGCCAATCCGGTGCAGTCAACGAAACCTGGACCACATCCTTCAAAGTTTGCCGACAAAGAGAGCTAATTTTTTCGATGACTTACTTGGGCCTACCCCTCTCGGTCTGGAAACTAAAAATGGTGGATTTCTAGTATCTTGAGGACAAGGCGGCGGGAAAATTGGCCCCTTGGGAGGGCCAAAATTGAAGGAAATATGCCCTAGAGGAAATAATAAAGTTATTATTTATTTCCTTATATCATGATAAATGTTTATTATTCATGCTAGAATTATATTAACTGGAAACATAATACATTTGTGAATACATAGACAAACATAGTGTCACTAGTATGCCTCTACTTGACTAGCTCGTTGATCAAAGATGGTTATGTTTCCTAACCATAGACATGAGTTGTCATTTGATTAACGGGATCACATCATTAGGAGAATGATGTGATTGACTTGACCCATTCCGTTAGCTTAGCACACGATAGTTTAGTTTGTTGCTATTGCTTTCTTCATGACTTATACATGTTCCTATGACTATGAGATTATGCAACTCCCGTTTACCGGAGGAACACTTTGTGTGCCACCAAACGTCACAACGTAACTGGGTGATTATAAAGGTGCTCTACAGGTGTCTCCGAAGGTACTTGTTGGGTTGGCGTATTTCGAGATTAGGATTTGTCACTCCGATTGTTGGAGAGGTATCTCTGGGCCCACTCGGTAATGCACATCACTATAAGCCTTGCAAGCATTGCAACTAATGAGTTAGTTGCGGGATGATGTATTACGGAACGAGTAAAGAGACTTGCCGGTAACGAGATTGAACTAGGTATTGAGATACCGACGATCGAATCTGCGGCAAGTAACATACCGATGACAAAGGGAACAACGTATGTTGTTATGCGGTTTGACCAATAAAGATCTTCGTAGAATATGTAGGAGCCAATATGAGCATCCAGGTTCCGCTATTGGTTATTGACCGGAGACGTGTCTCGGTCATGTCTACATAGTTCTCGAACCCGTAGGGTCCGCACGTTTAAAGTTCGATGACGATTATATTATGAGTTTATGTGTTTTGATGTACCGAAGGAGTTCGGAGTCCTGGATGAGATCGGGGACATGACGAGGACTCTCGAAATGGTCGAGACGTAAAGATCGATATATTAGACGACTATATTCGGACATCGGAAAGATTCCGAGTGATTCTGGTATTTTCGGGAGTACCGGGGAGTTAAGGGAATTCGTATTGGGCCTTAATGGGCCATACGTGAAAGGAGAGAAAGGCCTCAAAGGATGGCCGCACCCTTCCGCATGGGCTGGTCCGAATTGGACTAGGGAGAGGGGCACCCCCTTCCTCCCTAATCCTTTTCCCTTCCCTTTCCTTCTCTCCTACTCCTACTACTTGGAAGGGATCCTAATTCTACTAGGAAAGGGGGAATCCTACTCCCGATGGGAGTAGGACTCCCCTAGGGCGTGCCATAGAAAGGGCCGGCCCCTCCCCTCCTCCACTCCTTTATATACGTGGCCAGGGGGCACCCCATAGACACAACAATTGATCTCTTGATCTCTTAGCCGTGTGCGGTGCCCCCCTCTACCATAATCCACCTCGATCATATCGTAGTGGTGCTTTGGTGAAGCCCTGCGTCGGTAGAACATCATCATCGTCACCACGCCGTCGTGCTGATGAAACTTTCCCTCAACACTCGGCTGGATCGGAGTTCGAGGGACGTCATCGAGTTGAACGTGTGCAGAACTCGGAGGTGTCGTGCATTCGATACTTGATTGGTCGGATCGTGAAGACGTACAACTATATCAACCTTGTTGTGCTAACGCTTCCGCTTTCGGTGTACGAGGGTATGTGGACAACACTCTCCCCTCTCGTTGCTATGCATCACCATGATCTTGCGTGTGCGTAGGATTTTTTTTGAAATTACTACGTTCCCCAACAGTGGTATCAGAGCCAGCTTTTATGCGTTGATGTAATATGCACAAGTAGAACACAAGTGAGTTGTGGGCGATATAAGTCATACTGCTTACCAGCATGTCACACTTTGGTTCGGCGGTATTGTTGGACGAAGCGGCCCGGACCGACATTACGCGTACGCTTACGCGAGACTGGTTTTACCGCCGTGCTATGCACACAGGTGACTAGCGGGTGTCAGTTTCTCCAACTTTAGTTGAACCGAGTGTGGCTACGCCCGGTCCTTGCGAAGGTTAAAACAGCATCAACTTGACAAACTATCGTTGTGGTTTTGATGCATAGGTAAGAACGGCTCTTGCTAAGACCGTAGCATCCACGTAAAATTTGCAACAACAAAGTAGAGGACGTCTAACTTGTTTTTGCAGGGCATGTTGTGATGTGATATGGTCAAGACGTGATGAGATATAATTTGTTGTATAAGATGATCATGTTTTGTTGAAGTTATCGGCAACTGGCAGAAGCCTTATGCTTGTCTCTTTACTGCATAAGATGCAAGCGCCAAATAGTTGCTTTACAAGTATTGCTACGCGGTAGCAATAGTTGCAAGAGCAATAGTTGGCGAGACGACCATGTGATGACACATTGATATAGATCAAGATGATGGAGATCATGGTGTCATGTCGGTGACGATGGAAATAATAACGATGTTTTGGAGATGGAGATCAAAGGCACAAGATGATGATGGCCATATCATGTCACATATTTTGATTGCATGTGATGTTTATCTTTTATGCATCTTATTTTGCTTAATTCGATGGTAGATTTATAAGATGATCTCTCACTAAATTTTAAGATAAAAAGTGTTCTCCCTGAGTATGCACCGTTGCCAAAGTTCGTCGTGCCCAGACACCATGTGATGATCGGGTGTGATAAGATCTACGTCCATCTACAACGGGTGCAAGCTAGTTTTGCACACGCAGAATACTCAGGTTAAACTTGACGAGCCTAGCATATGTAGATATGGCCTCGGAACACTGAGACCGAAAGGTCGAGCGTGAATCATATAGTGGATATGATCAACATAGTGATGTTCACCATTGAAAACTACTTCATTTCACGTGATGATCGGTTATAGTTTAGTTGATTTGGATCACGTGATCACTTAGAAGATTAGAGGGATGTCTTTCTAAGTGGCAGTTCTTAAGTAATATGATTAATTGAACTTTAATTTATCATGAACTTAGTCCTGATAGTATTTGCATATCTATGTTGTAGATCAATAGCTCGCGTTATTGCTTCCCTATGTTTTATATGTGTTCCTAGAGAAAACTAAGTTGAAAGATGATAGTAGCAATGATGCGGACTGGGTCCATGATCTGAGGTTTATCCTCATTGCTCCACAGAATAATTATGTCCTTGATGCACCGCTAGGTGACTGACCTATTGCAGGAGCAGATGCAGACGTTCTGAACGTTTGGCTAGCTCAATATGATGACTACTTGATAGTTTAGTGCACCATACTTAATAGCTTTGAATCAGGACTTCAAAGATGTTTTGAACGTCATGGACCATATGAGATGTTCCAGGAGTTGAAGTTAATATTTCAAGTAAATACCCGAGTTGAGAGATATGAAGTCTCCAACAAGTTCTATAGCTAAAGGATGGAGGAGAATAGCTCAAGCAGTGAGCATGTGCTCAGATTGTCTGGGTACTACAATCGCTTGAATCAAGTGGGAGTTAATCTTCCATATAAAATAGTGATTGACAGAATTCTCTAGTCACCATCACCAAGTTAGTAGAATTTCGTGATGAACTATAATATGCAAGGGATAACGAAAACGATTCCCAATCTCTTCGTGATGCTGAAATTTACGAAGGTAGAAATCAAGAAAAGCATCAAGTGTTGATGGTAAAACCACTAGTTTCAAGTAAAGGGACAAAGAGAAGAAAGGGGAACTTCAAGAAGAACGGCAAACAAGTTGCTGCTCAAGTGAAAAGACCCAAGTCTGGACCTAAGCCTGAAACTGAGTGCTTCTACTGCAAAGGGACTGGTCATTGGAAGCGGAACTACCTCAAGTAATTGGCGGATAAGAAGGATGGCAAAGTGAACATAGGTATATTTGATATACATGTTATTGATGTGTACTTTACTAGTGTTTATAGCAACCCCTCGGTATTTGATACTGGTTCAGTTGTTAAGAGTAGTAACTCGAAATGGGAGTTTCAAAATAAACATAGACTAGTTAAGGGTGAAGTGACGATGTGTGTTGGAAGTGGTTCCAAGATTGATATGATCATCATCGCACACTCCCTATACTTTCGAGATTAGTGTTAAACCTAAATAAATGTTATTTGGTGTTTGCGTTGAGCATAAATATGATTGGATCATGTTTATTGCAATACGGTTATTCATGTAAGTTAGAGAATAATTGTTGTTCTGTTTACATGAATAAACCTTCTATGGTCATACACCCAATGAAAATGGTTTGTTGGATCTCGATCGTGGTGATACACATTTTCATAATATTGAAGCCAAAAGATGCAAAGCTAATAATGATAATGCAACTTATTTGTGGCACCGCCGTTTAGGTCATATTGGTGTAAAGCGCATGAAGAAAATCCATGCTGATGGACTTTTGGAATCACTTGATTATGAATCAGTTGATGCTTGCGAACCATGCCTCATGGACAAGATGACTAAGACTCCGTTCTCCGGAACAATGCAGCAAGCAACAGATTTGTTGGAAATCATGCATACTGATGTATGTGGTCCGATGAATATTGAAGCTCGCGGCAGGTATCATTATTTTCTAATCTTCACAGATGATTTGAGCAGATATGAGTATATCTACTTGATGAAACACAAGTATGAAACATTTGAAAAGTTCAAAGAATTTCAGAGTGAAGTGGAGAATCATTGTAACAAAATAAAAGTTTCTACAATATGATCGCAGAAGTAAAATATTTGAGTTACGAGTTTGACCTTCAGCTAAAACAATGTGAAATAGTTTCACTACTCACGCCACCTGGAACATCACAGTGTAATGGTGTGTCCGAACGTCGTAACCGTGCTTTATTAGATATGGTGCGATCTATGACATCTCTTACTGATTTACCGCTATCGTTTTGGGGTTATGCATTAGAGACAGCTACATTCACGTTAAATAGGGCACCATCTAAATCCGTTGAGACGACACCGTATGAACTGTGGTTTGGCGAGAAACCTAAGCTGTTGTTTCTTAAAGTTTGGAACTGCGATGCTTATGTGAAAAAGTTTCAACAAGATAAGCTCGAACCCAAATCGGAGAAGTAAATCTTCATAGGATACCCAAAAGAAAATGTTGGGTACACCTTCTATCACAGATCCGAAGGCAAGATATTCATTGCTGAGAATGGATCCTTTCTAGAGAAGGAGTTTCTCTCGAAAGAAGTGAGTGGGAAGAAAGTAGAACTTGATGAGGTAACTGTACCTGCTCCCTTATTGTAAATTAGTTCATCACAGAAATCTGTTCCTGTGACTACTACACTAATTAGTGAGGAAGCTAATGATGATGATCATGTAACTTCAGATCAAGTTACTACCGAACCTCGTAGGTAAACCAGAGTGGGATGCGCACCATAGTGGTACGGTAATCCTTTTCTGGAGGTCATGTTACTTGACCATGACGAACTTACGAACTATGAGGAAGCGATGATGAGCCCAGATTCCACGAAATGGCTTGAGGCCATGAAATCAGAGATGAGATCCATATATGAGAGCAAAGTATGGAGTTTGATTGACTTGCCCAATGATCGGCGAGCCATTGAGATTAAATGGATCTTCAAGAGGAAGACGGACGCTGATAGTAGTGTTACCATTTACAAAGCTAGAATTGTCGCAAAAAGGTTTTCGACAAGTTCAAGGTGTTGACTACGATGAGAGTTTCTCACTCGTATCTATGCTTAAGTCTGTCTGAATCATGTTAGCAATTGTCGCTTTTATGATTATGAAATTTGGCAGATGGATGTCAAAATTGCATTCCTGAATGGATTTCTGGAAGAAGAGTTGTATATGATGCAACCGGAAGGTTTTGTCGATCCAAAGGGAGCTAGCAAAGTGTGCAAGCTCTAGCGGTCCATTTATGGACTGGTGCAAGCCTCTCGGAGTTGGAATAAACGCATTGATAAGTTGATCAAAGCATATAGTTTTATACAGACTTGCGGTGAAGCCTGTATTTACAAGAAAGTGAGTGGGAGCACTACAGCATTTCTGATAAGTATATGTGTATGACATATTGTTGATCAGAAATAATGTAGAATTATTCTGCAAAGCATAAAGGAGTGATTGAAAGGAGTTTTTTAAAGAAAGACCTCGGTGAAGCTGCTTACATATTGAGCATCAAGATCTATAGACATAGATCAAGACGCTTGATAAGTTTTTAATGCGTACATACCTTGACAAGTTTTTGAAGTAGTTCAAATTGGAACAGCCAAAAAAAGAGTTCTTGCATGTGTTACAAGGTGTGAAATTGAGTAAGACTCAAAGCCCGACCACGACAGAAGATAGAAACAGAATGAAAGTCATTCCCTATGCCTTGGCCATAGGTTCTATAAAGTATGCCATGTTGTGTACCAAATCTATTGTATACCCTACACTATTTTTGGCAAGGGAGTACATGAAGGAAATATGCCCTAGAGGCAATAATAAAGTTATTATTTATTTCCTTATATCATGATAAATGTTTATTATTCATGCTAGAATTGTATTAGCCGGAAACATAATACATGTGTGAATACATAGACAAACAAAGTGTCACTAGTATGCCTCTACTTGACTAGCTCGTTGATCAAAGATGGTTATGTTTCCTAACCATAGACATGAGTTGTCATTTGATTAATAGGATCACATCATTAGGAGAATGATGTGATTGACTTGACCCATTCTATTAGCTTAGCACTTGATCGTTTAGTTTGTTGCTATTGCTTTCTTCATAACTTATATATGTTCCTATGACTATGAGATTATGCAACTCCCATTTACCGGAGGAACACTTTGTGTGCTACCAAACGTCACAACGTAACTGGGTGATTATAAAGGTTCTCTACAGGTGTCTCCAAAGGTACTTGTTGGGTTGGCATATTTCGAGATTAGGATTTGTCACTCCGATTGTCGGAGAGGTATCTCTGGGCCCTCTCGGTAATGCACATCACTTAAGCCTTGCAAGCATTGCAGCTAATGAGTTAGTTGCGTGATGATGTATTATAGAACGAGTAAAGAGACTTGCCGGTAATGAGATTGAACTAGGTATTAAGATACCGACGATCGAATCTCGGGCAAGTAACATACCGATGACAAAGGGAACTACGTATGTTGTTTTGCGATCTGACCGATAAAGATCTTCGTAGAATATGTAGGAGCCAATATGAGCATCTAGGTTCCGCTATTGGTTATTGACTGGAGACGTGTCTCGGTCATGTCTACATTGTTCTCGAACCCATAGGGTCCGCACGCTTAACATTACGATGACAGTTTCATTATGAGTTTATATGTTTTGATGTACCGAAGGTTTCTCGGAGTCCCGGATGTGATCACGGACATGACGAGGAGTCTCGAAATGGTCGAGACATAAAGATTGATATATTGGAAGCCTATGTTTGGACATCGGAAGTGTTCCGGGTGAAATCGGCATTTTACCGGAGTACCGGGAGGTTACCGGAACCCCCGGTAACCTAATGGGCCTTAATGGGCCTAGTGGAGGAAGTAGAGAGGAGGCCAACGGGTAGACGCGCGCCCCTCCCCCCAAAGTCTGAATTGGACAAGGAGGGGGGCGGCGCCCCCCCCCTTTCCTGTCCCCTCTTTCTCTCCTTCCCCCCAAGTCCTAGTCCAACATGGAAAGGGGGGAGTCCTACTCTCGGTGGGAGTAGGACTCCTCCTGGCGCGCCCCTTGCCTAGCCGCACCTCCTCCCCCTTGCTCCTTTATATACGGGGCCAGGGGGGCACCCATAGACACAATAATTGATCATTAATCTCTTAGCCGTGTGCGGTGCCCCTTTCACCATAATCCTCGATAATATTGTAGCGGTGCTGAGGCGAAGCCCTGCGACGGTAGAACATCAAGATCGTCACCACGCCGTTGTGCTAACGGAACTCTTCCCCGATATTCTGCTGGATCGGAGTCCGGGGATCTTCATCGAGCTGTACGTGTGCTAGAACTCGGAGGTGCCGTAGTTTCGGTACTTAATCGGTCGGGCCGTGAAGACGTACGACTACATCAACCGCGTTGTGCTAACGCTTCTGCTTTCGGTCTACGAGGGTACGTAGACAACACTCTCCTCTCGTTGCTATGCATCATCATGATCTTGCGTGTGCGTAGGAATATTTTGGAAATTACTACGTTCCCCAACAGTGGCATCAGAGCCTAGGTTTTATGCGTTGATGCGGTGCACGAGTAGAACACAAGTGAGTTGTGGGCGATATAAGTCATACTACTTACCAGCATGTCATACTTTGGTTCGGCAGTATTGTTGGATGAAGCGGCCCGGACCGACATTACGCGTACGCTTATGCGAGACTGGTTCTACCGACGTGCTTTGCACACAGGTGGCTGGCGGGTGTCAGTTTCTCCAACTTTAGTTGAACCAAGTGTGGCTATGTCCGATCCTTGTGAAGGTTAAAACAGCACTAACTTGACAAACTATCGTTGTGGTTTTGATGCGTAGGTAAGAACGGTTCTTGCTCAGCCCGTAGCAGCCACGTAAAACTTGCAACAACAAAGTAGAGGACGTCTAACTTGTTTTTGCAGGGCATGTTGTGATGTGATATGGTCAAGACGTGATGAGATATAAGTTGTTGTATACGATGATCATGTTTTGTTGAAGTTATCGGCAACTGGTAGAAGCCTTATGGTTGTCTTGTTGTATACGATGATCATGTTTTGTTGAAGTTATCGGCAACTGGTAGAAGCCTTATGGTTGTCTCTTTATTGCATAAGATGCAAGCGCCAAATAATTGCTTTACTTTATCGCTATGCGATAGCAATAGTTGTAAGAGCAATAGTTGGCGAGACGACCATGTGACGACACATTGATATAGATCAAGATGATGGAGATCATGGTGTCATGCCGGTGACGACGGAAATCATGACAATGCTTTGGAGATGGAGATCAAAGGCACAAGATGATGATGGCCATATCATGTCACATATTTTAATTGCATGTGATGTTTATCTATTATACATCTTATTTTGCTTAGTTCGACAGTAGCTTTTTAAGATGATCTCTCACTAATTATCAAGGTACAAGTGTTCTCCCTGAGTATGCACCATTGCGAAAGTTCTTCGTGCTGAGACACCACGTGATGATCGGGTGTGATAGGCTCTACGTTCAAATACAAGGGGTGCAAAACAGTTGCACACGCGGAATACTCAGGTTAAACTTGAGGAGCCTAGCATATAACAGATATGGCCTCGGAACACGGAGACCGAAAGGTCGAGCGTGAATCATATAGTAGATATGATCAACATAGTGATGTTCATCATTGAAACTACACCATCTCACGTGATGATCAGACATGGTTTAGTTGATTTGGATCACGTGATCACTTAGAGGATTAGAGGGATGTCTATCTAAGTGGGAGTTCTTAAGTAATATGATTAATTGAACTTTAATTTATCATGAACTTAGTCATGGTAGTATTAGCATATCTATGTTGTAGATCAATAGCTCGCGATGTTGCTCCCAGTTTATTGTGTTCCTAGAGAAAAATTATGTTGAAAAATGTTAGTAGCAATGATGCGGATTGGATCCGTGATCTGAGGATTATCCTCATTGCTGCACAGAAGAATTATGTCTTTGATGCACTGCTAGGTGACAGACCTATTGCAGGAGTAGAGGCAGACGTTATGAACATTTGGCTAGCTCAATATGATGACTACTTGATAGTTTAGTGCACCATGCTTAACGGCTTAGAATCGGGACTTCAAAGACGTTTTGAATGTCATCGACCATATGAGATGTTCCAGCAGTTGAAGTTAATATTTCAAGCAAATATCCGAGTTGAGAGATATGAAGTCTCCAACAAGTTCTATAGCTAAAAAGATGGAGGAGAATAGCTCAAGCAGTGAGCATGTGCTCAGATTGTCTGGGTACTACAATCGCTTGAATCAAGTGGGAGTTAATCTTCCAGATAAGATAGTGATTGACAGAATTCTCTAGTCACCATCACCAAGTTAGTAGAGCTTCGTGATGAACTATGATATGCAAGGGATAATGGAAACGATTCCCAAGCTCTTCGTAATACTAAAATCAACGAAGGTAGAAATCAAGAAAAATATCAAGTGTTGATGGTAGACAAGACCACTAGTTTCAAGATAAGGGCAAAGGGAAGAAGGGGAACTTCAATAAGAACGGCAAGCAAGTTGCTGCTCAAGTAAAGAAGCCCAAGTCTGGTCCTAAGCCTGAGACTAAGTGCTTCTACTGCAAAGGGACTGGTCACTGGAAGCGGAACTGCTCCAAGTAATTGGAGGATAAGAAGGATGGCAAAGTGAACAAAGGTATATTCGATATACAGATTATTGATGTGTATTTTACTAGTGTTCGTAGCAACCCCTCGGTATTTGATACTGGTTCAGTTGCTAAGAGTAGTAACTCGAAACGGGAGTTGCAGAATGAACAGAGACTAGTTAAGGGTGAAGTGACGATGTGTGTTGGAAGTGGTCCCAAGATTGGTATGATCATCATCGCACACTCCCTATACTTTCGGGATTAGTGTTGAACCTAAATAAGTGTTATTTGGTATTTGTGTTGAGCATGAATATGATTTGATCATGTTTATTGCAGTACGGTTATTCATTTAAGTAAGAGAATAAATTGTTGTTCTGTTTACATGAATAAAACCTTATATGGTTACACACCCAATGAAAATGGTTCGTTGGATCTTGATCGTAGTGATACACATATTCATAATATTGAAACCAAAAGATGCAAAGTTAATAATGATAGTGCAACTTATTTGTGGCACTGCCGTTTAGGTCGTATTGGTGTAAAGAGCATGAAGAAACTCCATGCTGATAGACTTTTGGAATCACTTGATTATGAATCACTTGATGCTTGTGAACCATGCCTCATGGGCAAGATGACTAAGACTCCGTTCTCCGGAACAATGCAGTAAGCAACAGATTTGTTGGAAATCATGCATACTGATGTATGTGGTCCGATGAATATTGAAGCTCGCGGCAGGTATCATTATTTTCTAATCTTCACAGATGATTTGAGCAGATATGAGTATATCTACTTGATGAAACACAAGTATGAAACATTTGAAAAGTTCAAAGAATTTCAGAGTGAAGTGGAGAATCATTGTAACAAAATAAAAGTTTCTACAATATGATCGCAGAAGTAAAATATTTGAGTTACGAGTTTGACCTTCAGCTAAAACAATGTGAAATAGTTTCACTACTCACGCCACCTGGAACATCACAGTGTAATGGTGTGTCCGAACTTCGTAACCGTGCTTTATTAGATATGGTGCGATCTATGACGTCTCTTACTGATTTACCGCTATCGTTTTGGTGTTATGCATTAGAGACAGCTACATTCACGTTAAATAGGGCAAAATCTAAATCCGTTGAGACGACACCGTATGAACTATGGTTTGGCAAGAAACCTAAGCTGTCGTTTCTTAAAGTTTGAGGTTGCAATGCTTATGTGAAAAAGTTTCAACCTGATAAGCTCAAACCCAAATCGGAGAAGTGCGTCTTCATAGGATACCCAAAAGAAAATGTTGGGTACACCTTCTGTCACAGTTCCAAAGGCAAGATATTCGTTGCTGAGAATGGATCCTTTCTAGAGAAGGAGTTTCTCTCGAAAGAAGTGAGTGGGAGGAAAGTAGAACTTGATAAGGTAACTATACCTGCTCCCTTATTGGAAAGTAGTTCATCACAGAAATCTATTCCTGTGACTACTACACCAATTAGTGAGGAAGCTAATGATGATGATCATGTAACTTTAGATCAAGTTACTACTGAACCTCGTAGGTAAACCAGAGTGATATCCGCACTAGAGTGGTACGGTAATCCTGTTCTAGAGGTCATGTTACTTGACCATGACGAGCCTATGAACTATGAGGAAGCGATGATGAACCCAGATTCCACGAAATGGCTTGAGGACATGAAATCTGAGATGAGATCCATGTATGAGAACAAAGTATGGACTTTGATTGACTTGCCCATTGATCGGCGAGCCATTGATATTAAATGGATCTTCAAGAGGAAGACGGACGCTGATAGTTGTGTCACTATCTACAAAGCTAGAATTGTCGAAAAAAGGTTTTCTATAAGTTCAAGGTGTTGACTACGATGAGAGTTTCTCACTCGTATCTATGCTTAAGTCTGTCCGAATCATATTAGCAATTGCCGCATTTTATGAAATCTAGCAAGTGGATAAACAAAACTGCATTCCTTGATGGATTTATTAAAGAAGAGTTGTATATGATGCAACCAGAAGGTTTTGTCAATCCTAAATGTACTAACAAAATATGCAAGCTCCAGCAATCCATCTATGGACTGGTGCAAGCATCTCGGAGTTGGAATATACGCTTTGATAAGTTGATCAAAGCATATAGTTTTATACAGACTTGCGGTGAAGCCTGTATTTACAAGAAAGTGAGTGGGAGCATTACAGCATTTCTGATAAGTATATGTGAATGACATATTGTTGATCAGAGATAATGTAGAATTATTCTACAAAGCATAAAGGAATGTTTGAAAGGAGTTTTTCAAAGAAAGAACTCGGCGAAGCTGCTTACATATTGAGCATCAAGATCTATAGAGATAGATCAAGACGCTTGATAAGTTTTTCAATGAGTACATACCTTGACAAGATTTTGAAGTAGTTCAAAATGGAACAGTCAAAGAAGGAGTTCTTTCCTGTGTTACAAGGTGTGAAGTTGAGTAAGACTTAAAACCCGACCACAGTAGAAGATAGAGAGAGAATGAAAGTCATTCCCTATGCCTCAGCCATAGGTTCTATAAAGTATGCCATGCTGTGTACCAGGCCTATTGTATACCCTGCCCTAAGTTTGGCAAGGGAGTACAATAGTGATCTAGGAGTAGATCACTGGACATTGGTCAAAATTATCCTTAGTGGAATAAGGATATGTTTATCGATTATGGAGGTGACAAAAGGTTCATCGTAAAGGGTTACGTCAATGCAAGTTTTGACACTGATCCAAATGACTCAAAGTCTCAATCTGGATACATATTGAAAGTGGGAGCAATTAGCTAAAGAAGCTCCGTGCAGAGCATTGTTGACATAGAAATTTACAAAATAGATACGGATCTGAATGTGGCAGACCCGTTGACTAAACTTCTCTCACAAGCAAAACATGATCACACCTTAGTACTCTTTGGGTGTTAATCACATAGCGATGTGAACTAGATTATTGACTCTAGTAAACCCTTTGGGTGTTGGTCACATGTCTATGTGAACTATGGGTGTTAATCACATGGTGATGTGAACTATTGGTATTAAATCACATGGCGATGTGAACTAGATTATTGACTCTTGTGCAAGTGAGAGACTGAAGGAAATATGCCCTAGAGGCAATAATAAAGTTATTATTTATTTCCTTATATCATGATAAATGTTTATTATTCATGCTAGAATTGTATTAACCGGAAACATAATACATGTGTGAATACATAGACAAACAAAGTGTCACTAGTATGCCTCTACTTGACTAGCTCGTTGATCAAAGATGGTTATGTTTCCTAACCATAGACATGAGTTGTCATTTGATTAACGGGATCACATCGTTAGGAGAATGATGTGATTGACTTGACCCATTCTATTAGCTTAGCACTTGATCGTTTAGTTTGTTGCTATTGCTTTCTTCATAACTTATATATGTTCCTATGACTATGAGATTATGCAACTCCCGTTTACCGGAGGAACACTTTGTGTGCTACCAAACGTCACAACGTAACTGGGTGATTATAAAGGTGCTCTACAGGTGTCTCCGAAGATACTTGTTGGGTTGGCGTATTTCGAGATTAGGATTTGTCACTCCGATTGTCGAAGAGGTATCTCTGGGCCCTCTCGATAATGCACATCACTTAAGCCTTGCAAGCATTGCAGCTAATGAGTTAGTTGCGGGATGATGTATTACAGAACGAGTAAAAAGACTTGCCGGTAACGAGATTGAACTAGGTATTAAGATACCGACGATCGAATCTCGGGCAAGTAACATACCGATGACAAAGGGAACAACGTATGTTGTTATGCGGTCTAACCGATAAAGATCTTCGTAGAATATGTAGGAGCCAATATGAGCATCCAGGTTCCGCTATTGGTTATTGACTGGAGACGTGTCTCGGCCATGTCTACATTGTTCTCAAACCCGTAGGGTCCGCACGCTTAACGTTACGATGACAGTTTCATTATGAGTTTATATGTTTTGATGTACCAAAGGTTGTTCGGAGTCACGGATGTGATCACGGACATGACGAGGAGTCTCGAAATGGTCGAGACATAAAGATTGATATATTCAAAGCCTATGTTTGGACATCGGAAGTGTTCCAGGTGAAATCGGCATTTTACCGGAGTACCGGGAGGTTACCGGAACCCCCAGTAACCTAATGGGCCTTAATAGGACTAGTGGAGGAAGTAGAGAGGAGGCCAAGGG
>NC_057803.1:679976580-679990605 GCF_018294505.1 Triticum aestivum
CCTTTCCCCTCTTTCTCTCCTTCCCCCCCAAGTCCTAGTCAAACATGGAAAGGGGGGAGTCCTACTCCGGGTGGGAGTAGGACTCCTCCTGGCGCACCCCTTGCCTGGCCGCACCTCCTCCCCCTTGTTCTTTTATATACGGGGGCAGGGGGCACCCCATAGACACAACAATTGTTCATTGATCTCTTAGCCGTGTGCGGTGTCCCCCTCCACCATAATCCTCGATAATATTGTAGCGGTGCTTAGGCGAAGTCCTGCGACGGTAGAACATCAAGATCGTCACCACGTTGTCGTGCTGAGGGAACTCTTCCCCGACATTCTGCTGGATCGGAGTCCGGGGATTTTCATCGAGCTGTACGTGTGCTAGAACTTGGAGGTGCCGTTGTTTCGGTGCTTGATCGGTAGGGCCGTGAAGACGTACAACTACATCAACCGCGTTGTGCTAACGCTTCCGCTTTCGGTCTATGAGGGTACATAGACAACACTCTCCTCTCTCGTTGCTATGCATCACCATGATCTTGCATGTGCGTAGGAATATTTTTGAAATTACTACATTCGCCAACAGTACAATAGTAATCTAGGAGTAGATCACTAGACAGCGGTCAAAATTATCCTTAGTGGAATAAGGATATGTTTCTCGATTATGGAGGTGACAAAAAAGGTTCGTCGTAAAGGGTTACGTCGATGCAAATTTTGACACTGATCCAGATGACTCTAAATCTCAATCTGGATACATATTGAAAGTGGGAGCAATTAGCTAGAGTAGCTCTGTGTAGAGCATTGTTGACATAGAAATTTGCAAAATACTTACGGATCTGAATGTGGCAGACCCGTTGACTAAACTTCTCTCACAAGCAAAACATGATCACACCTTAGTACTCTTTGGGTGTTAATCACATAGCGATGTGAACTAGATTATTGACTCTAGTAAACCTTTTGGGTGTTGGTCACATGTCGATGTGAACTATGGGTGTTAATCACATGGTGATGTGAACTATTGGTATTAAATCACATGACGATGTGAACTAGATTATTGACTCTAGTGCAAGTGGGAGACTAAAGGAAATATGCCCTAGAGGCAATAATAAAGTTATTATTTATTTCCTTATATCGTGATAAATGTTTATTATTCATGCTAGAATTGTATTAACCGGAAACATAATACATGTGTGAATACATAGACAAACAGAGTGTCACTAGTATGCCTCTACTTGACTAGCTCGTTGATCAAAGATGGTTATGTTTCCTAACCATAGACATGAGATGTAATTTGATTAACGGGATCACATCATTAGGAGAATGATGTGATTGACTTGACCCATTCCGTTAGCTTAGCACACGATCGTTTAGTTTGTTCCTATTGCTTTCTTCATGACTTATACATGTTCCTATGACTATGAGATTATGCAACTCTCGTTTACCGGAGGAACACTTTGTGTGCCACCAAACGTCACAACGTAACTGGGTGATTATAAAGGTGCTCTACAGGTGTCTCCGGAGGTACTTGTTGGGTTGGCGTATTTCGAGATTAGGATTTGTCACTCCGATTGTCAGAGAGGTATCTCTGGGCCCTCTCGGTAATGCACATCACTTAAGCCTTGCAAGCATTGTAGCTAATGAGTTAGTTGCGGGATGATGTATTATGGAACGAGTAAAGAGACTTGCTGGTAACGTGATTGAACTAGGTATTGAGATACCGACGATCGAATCTCGGGCAAGTAACATACCGATGACAAAGGGAACAACGTATGTTGTTATGCGGTTTGACCGATAAAGATCTTCGTAGAATATGTAGGAGCCAATATGATCATCCAGGTTCCGCTACTGGTTATTGACCGGAGACGTGTCTCGGTCATGTCTACATAGTTCTCGAACCCGTAGGGTCCGCACGCTTAAAGTTTAATGACGGTTATATTATGGGTTTATGTGTTTTGATATACCGAAGGAGTTCGGAGTCCCGGATGAGATCGGGGACATGACAAGGAGTCTCGAAATGGTCGAGACGTAAAGATCGATATATTGGACGACTATATTCGAACTTCAGAAAGGTTCCGAGTGATTCGGGTATTTTCAGGACTACCGGGGAGTTACGGGAATTCGTATTGGGCCTTAATGGGCCATACGGGAAAGGAGAGAAAGGCCTCAAAGGGTGGCCGCACCCTTCCCCATGGGCTGGTCCGAATTGGACTAGGGAGGGGGCGCCCCCTTCCTCCCTTCTCCTTTTCCCTTCCCTTTCCTTCTCTCCTACTCCTACTACTTGGAAGGGATCCTAGTTCTACTAGGAAAGGGGGAATCCTACTCCCGGTGGGAGTAGGACTCCCCTAGGGCGCGCCATAGAGAGGGCCGGCCCCTCCCCTCCTCCACTCCTTTATATACGTGGCCAGGGGCACCCCATAGACACAACAATTGATCTCTTAATCTCTTAGCCGTGTGCGGTGCCCCCCCTCCACCATAATCCACCTCGATCATATCGTAGCGGTGCTTAGGCGAAGCCCTGTGTCGGTAGAACATCATCGTCGTCACCGCGCCGTCGTGCTGACAAAACTCTCCCTCAACACTCGGCTGGATCGGAGTTCGAGGGACGTCATTGAGTTGAATGTGTGTAGAACTCGGAGGTGCCGTGCGTCCGGTACTTGATCGGTCGGATCGTGAAGACGTACGACTACATCAACCGCGTTGTGCTAACGCTTCCGCTTTCGGTCTACGAGGGTACGTGGACAACACTCTCCCCTCTTGTTGCTATGCATCACCATGATCTTGCGTGTGCGTAGGATTATTTTTTTGAAATTACTATGTTCCCCAACAAAAATATCACCACCCTAGGATGTACAACGCTCGTCAAGTCCGTCATGACCTCCCAAGCAATTTACTCCGTCACCCCTTTGGTCGTCCCCCAAAGCACTTTGCATATTCTCAATAAGATGGATAGGGTTTTGTCTGGTCCACATCAAACAAGACCACCGGGGCCAAGTGCAAGGTCAATTGGGAGGTAGTGTGTCGTCCCTTGGAATATGATGATCTGGGTGTCCTCAACACTGAAAAATTTGCACATGCTCTGAGAGTGTGGTGGCCTTTGACGACCCATCCCAACTCTGGGTGGGTCTGGGCAACCCCTGTGACGAGAAGGACCTTGAGTTCTTCTACGCCTTCACCACCATCAATGTCATACATTAACATTTTGCTAGTTAAATTTAAGGTTAAAATTTGACACAAAATACGAAGGGGACCAATAAACCCGGACGAAGGTAGGACTACATGCCTCTTCCATACTCCCTCCGTCCTCAATTACTAGTGTTAAATACATTCGTATCTAGACAAATTTAAAAACAAGTAATTTGGGATAGAAGTAAGGACTTTTATAACTACCAAACATTCGGATTTTAGCAATAGGCAAGAACAATCCTTACTTCACTCTAATTATATACATGCATGCATTAGAATGACTAGTTTTCCTTTCACGTGCACTCCTCCCTCTAATTACATACATATATTCACTAAAGGATGAAAAGCTGATGTCATTCTAGATTTTTTTTTCCTTTTTTTCAAACTTCAAAATGTTTTGTAGCTCAAACCGTCACCCCGATTAAAAAACCGTCTTCACAAAAAAAACGTCTCGACGAGATCTTCGAAACTAGATCTCATGTTTATATGCTCTGATGACTTTTTTCGGACCAAAAGTTACCACACCCGAGCTACGTGAGTTATCACGTCTGTCATACATAATTTACCGTGTCATTTACACAAAAGTTTCGGGGGGTATGTTTTCGACAAACTTTTATCCCAGGGGTCAAAAAGTGATTATGATGTTTACAACGAGTTATCAGCTTTGTTCTGTATATTACCATCTTGCACAAAGATTATCAAGGGTATTTTTTTCAACAATTTTTGTTCCCTCAGTCAAAAAATTACCACGATATTCGTGTATGAATTATCAGCTCTTAGGTGCGTGTATTATCTGGTTGTTTACACATTAGTTATTGGGAGGTATTTTTAACAACATTTTTACATGTTATCAGCTCATGTTATTTATATGAGAAGTTATCAATGGTATGTTTTCAACAACAAAATTCACGTCAAAATTATCGTGGTGTTTGTACCTAAGTTATCAGGACCGGGAGCCTATATTATCATGCTATTTACACAAAAAGTTATCAGAGTACGTTTTTAAGAATTTTTCTCATGGGTCTAAGAAACGTGGTGTTTGTACCTAAGTTATCAGGTCCGGAAGCCTATATTACCATGTTATTTACACAGATGTTACCGGAGTATGTTTTCAATAACTTTTTTCTACGGGTCAAAGTTATCGTGGTGTTTATACCTTAGTTATCAAGTCCGAGAGTGTATATTATAATGCTATTTACAAAGAAGTTATCGGTTGTATGTTTTCAACAATTTTTTTCATGGGATCAAAGTTATCGTGGTGTTTGTACCCAAGTTATCAGGACCGGTAGCCGATATTATCATGCTATTTACACACAAAAAAGTTATCAGTGTTTTTTCAACAATTTTTTTTCGCGGGTCAAAATTATCGTGGTGTTTGTACCTAAGTTATCAGGTCCGGGAGCCTATATTACCATGTATTTACACAGATGTTACCCGAGTATGTTTTCAACAAGTTATTTCCCACGTGTGAAAGTTATCGTGGTGTTTATTCCTAAGTTATCAAGTCCGAAAGTGTATATTATCATGCTATTTACAAAAAAGTTATCGGTGGTAGGTTTTCAACAACTTTTATTCATGAGGGCAAAGTTATCGTGGTTTCTGCATCTAAGTTATCAAGTCCAGGAGCCCGATGACATGCATTGGTTGTGTGCTCTGGTCTTTAAATGGAGAGAAACATGCTACCATAATGGAAGCAAGGATTGTGTGCTCCCATTTTAATCTTCTTAATTTTTCATCCCATTATTTATATTCCTCGGACAAGGTAGAAATGGGAGCAAGACAATGAGACATACTACCACAATGAAGAGAGACAATAGCACTTTTAATACTATATATACAACTGCCTACCGTAACCAACGGGCTATTTAAAAACATAAAATTAGGGGGTAAGACAACAAAATATATATATTAAGTGAGCAGGTTAATGGGCCGCAGCTTAGTTACGAGAGACTCAGAGGTCCGAGTTCAAAGGCACCCCATACACACATCAAATTTATTTTCTAGTTTTTTGGTT
This sequence comes from Triticum aestivum, assembly GCF_018294505.1. Classification (NCBI taxonomy): domain Eukaryota; kingdom Viridiplantae; phylum Streptophyta; class Magnoliopsida; order Poales; family Poaceae; genus Triticum; species Triticum aestivum. The sequence goes on from NC_057803.1 coordinate 679,981,757, forward strand.
GTAGATGCAAAGGAGTAGTAATACTATAAAAACGAGTGTAACATGTTTTTAACCACATGAAAGCGTTAGCTGGACGACCGAGTAAACGACGACTCTTGTTTCATTGACCTGGACGCGCAGGAGCAACTTGCATGCATGTGAGCAAAACGGTCAGCCTGGGCCTATAATTTGACTATTTTGCAATAAGCATTCCGTTTCCGCGTCCATAACCAACCACCACGTTATTATCGGTCTAGTCCACATCGGCTCCACTAGAATACTAACCTAGCCTGCCTAGCTACAACAAAAGCATCTTTTTTCTGTCGAAAGAACAAAAGCTTCTCTAATAAGTACATACTCCACACGCGTGATGTAAGTACTGTAGATATGAATGATGATTGTTCTATTGAAAATATGAGCAAATTACTACGAGATTTAATCCGAATAAATAGAAAATAAATCATGACTACAGTAGCAGAGATTAAACTAATCATGCGAACTAGCATAGCAGATGAACAGATCACATCTAGGGCACATACTAGAAACATGAATTCTACCACGATCTTAAAGAGGAAGGATAGAATCACATACGGTACATCGGAAGCAGCACCACCGGCGTTGACGTTGTCGCCCATGTTGTCGAGGATGAGATTGCCGAGGTCAGGGAAGAAGTCGTCGTTCGCGAAGTCGTCGCTGCCAGCAGTCGCGCGAGTGCGCTCCCTAAAAACCTAATCGCCCCTCTCCCGTACAGGATTACGAGAGGCGGGGTTCCGGAGGCCTGCTGTCCCTTCTCCCGGTGCACGTCGAAAGGAGAGATGGAGAAGACTTGCTTGGCGATGCAATGATCTGGAACGGTGGTAAGAAACCATACGAAAACGGCGGCGGCATAGAAAACGGTTCAGCCCGCGGCGCGGCGAGCGAGGAGGAGGAGCGCGCGTGTAAGTCTCCTCTTCTCATGCTCATACAAGTGATAGAAGAGCTCACCTTATAAAGAGGTGCAACTCTGTCTCTCAACTTTCGGGATGGGACTAAACTTTAGCCTCACTCACTCCACTCACATGTGTGCATGAATGGGCCGAGATAATTTCAAAATTTTAGTTGAGCTTTGAGCGAAAGACCTACTAGCAAAATTCCAACATGTTGAGTTAGACGAACGAGAAGCGGCAGGACCGAGTCATTGGAACGCATGTGCCTTGTTCTCTTGAAGGATTTGGCACCTTCGTTTAATTTGTTCAGTCACTACTCAGTAATCTACTCCTCTTTCTGGTATATGCATGTTGCCATTCTACTTCTTTTTTGGGGGTTTGGGGGGGGAGGGGGGTATTGTTGGCATTCTGTATTTTAATGAGATCGGATCCATATTTTTTTGTAAGTTGAACGGGGTCTGTCAAATTGCATATAATAAATTTGTTTAAATGGCTCACCCTATAGGTCCTAAAAAACTGCTCGACGATGTCGTCGTTAGGGTTTCCTAGCCCTAGCGATCTGGAGGCGTATGCCCAGCCGCCACCACCGCCGGCCGCCGTGCCGGCCATGTGTGGCCTTCCTTCCGCGCCTAGGGCAAGCCTAGGAGTCGGAATTGTGGCGGCCGAGTCCGTCGAGCGGTCGCGCGGCCCCTCGTGGCCCCGAGACTCCGCGGTATGTGATGGGGTTATGTACCTAGGGTAGGGTCATGGACCTGATCCAAGTAACTTACCCCAGGACATCCTTAGAAGAGGTCGCTTTCCAGTCGACCAACGAGGACTCACTCGACTGGCCTGAAGGACTCGACCACGAAGACTCACTCGACCACCAGGAGGTCAAGAGGCACTCTGCACTGCAACGGCCTGTAATTAAGTAGCCTTTATGATAGTAAAGACACACCTTAAACCCTCTCCTACGTGGGCTGGCTGAGGTCCTGGCGCACTCTATATAAGCCACCCCCCTCCACAGGCAGAGGGGTTCGGCACCTTGTAACTCATATACTCATAATCCACTCGACCGCCTCCGGGCTCCGAGACGTAGGGTTGTTACTTCTTCCGAGAAGGGCCTGAACTCGTACATCCCTCGTGTTTACAACCTCTCCATAGCTAGGACCTTGCCTTTCCATACCTACCCCCCACTCTACTGTCAGGCTTAGAACCACGACAGTTGGCGCCCACCGTGGGGCAGGTGTTTTAGCGATTTTGTGGAGAAGTTGCGATTCTTCCGAGTACTTTCATCATGGTGTCTGCTGGAGTTTTGGTCGGGGGTCAAGAGATCCGTCTCGGCACTCTCACCTTCGTCGCCGACGACTCCGCGTGGCTCCAGGAGGCTCCACTCGACGTAGATGCACTCCCCGTCCGCGGTGCGACGCATTTTCGCGCATGTGTCCGCGGCGTTCTGCTGCGGCAACCGTCGACCCAGTATCGGTCGACTCCTCCATCGTCCACCCTCCCGGTATTCCGCCAGCGCCAGCGCTCGGGCCGGTCGAGGCTTCAGCGATGGGTGAGGCACGCGGTGGCTCGCCAATCAGCCACCACCCAAGTTGCGGCAATCGATCCCGACGAATCTCTCTACGGCTTGTTCGATCTGTCGACTGGCTCCATAGAGACTGCATCCGAGTGCGGTAGCAGTGATCCAGCGGCGGAAATCTTGATGGTTGACGGGCCCCGCAGTCCCCCTGGCTTCGCCCGTGATGAGGGAGCAGGTGACGGAGGCGACCCCGCACGACGCCACGAAGAGTACCAGCCCGAGCCACTCGACTCTCTGCAAAGAGAGGAACTTCGCCGCAGGAACGTGGATGCCCTGCGTATTCCCATCGCAGGAGAAACCCCCGAGGCTCGTGCCTTGGAGGAGGCACGTCTGGCTAATTTGGCCGAGCGCACTCGACTGGAGAACCTTCAGCGAGCACTCGACGAGCGCGCGCGGCAACGAGTTCCCGACACCAGTCGACGTCAACTCTTCCCGCCGACTCAGGTATATCGAACCCCAATTCAGAATTTAGTAGCTGCGACCCGTATAGCAGAGTCCATCCAACCTTCGCAGTCGGAAGCTGGCAGAGGTTTGCTACAGATCAGGGATCTGCTCCGGGCAGCAGGAGATCAGAATTCAGCCGTGTCTCAGTCGCGCAACAGGATTCACAGTCGATCCGTCACTGTGAATACGGTTCAGTCGGCTCACAGCCCCAGATCGCCTCCGCGGCGTGAAGGGCGCGAGAATCGGCGAGATCAATATGGCGACAGACTCGACCGAGATGATAGGCGTCGAGTGCCCAATTCCCCTCCGAGGGGTGGGTCTTACGCTCCTCGGTGGCAAGATGACAGGCGTCAGTACAGTACAGGGTGAAGGGTTCCAGTCGACCCCAGAGAACCAGGCTTCGATGCGCGATCCATTATCGTGCAAGGTTTGGTCGACCGGAACAGAGCCCATCGGGGCGGACTCGACAGAGATGCACCCACAAGTAGTCGAGTGCATGTTTCTGGTCCTGAATGTTTCAGCAGAGCCATCAGAGCCGCAGTTATCCCTCCCAATTTCAGGTTGGCAACAGGAGTCAGCAAGTTCACTGGTGAGTCCAAGCCTGAAACTTGGCTTGAAGACTACCGAGTGGCAGTTCAGATTGGTGGTGGGAACGACGAGGTGGCCATGAAGCATTTGCCCCTCATGCTGGAAGGTTCTGCCAGGGCGTGGTTGACTCAATTACCTCCTAGCAGCATTTACACTTGGGAAGATCTGTCCCGAGTGTTCATCAGAATGTTTGAAGGAACTTGCAAGCGACCAGCTGGATTGACAGAGTTGCAAGTCTGCGTGCGGAAGGCCAATGAGACTCTCAGAGAGTATATTCAGAGGTGGATCACTTTGCACCACACTGTGGAGAATGTGTCCGATCATCAGGCAGTCTGCGCCTTCAAAGATGGCGTCAAGAACAGAGAACTGAGTTTGAAGTTTGGTCGAACCGGTGACATGACCTTGAGTCGGATGATGGAGATTGCTACCAAGTACGCCAACGGCGAGGAAGAAGACCGACTCCGAAGCGGCAAGCACAAGCCGAGTCAGTCGGAAAAAGGAAACACCAGTCGGAAACAGAAGCGGAAGGCTGAACCGGCAGCTCCTGGAGAGGCTCTGGCCGTAACTCAAGGAAAGTTTAAGGGGAAACCAAAAGGATCCTGGAACCCCAAGAAGGTAAAGGATAAAGAAGGGAACGACGTAATGGATATGCCATGTCACATCCATACGAAGAAAGACGAAGAGGGGAATATCATCTACCCGAAGCACACCACTCGCCAATGTCGACTCCTGATCCAACAGTTTTAGGGAAAACAGTCCAAGGACAAGGAGAAGGAGTCGGACAAGGCTGAAGACAAGGAGGACAGTGAGGAAGGATATCCGCATATCAACTCCACTCTGATGATCTTTGCAGATGTGGAAAGCAGGAGTCGACTGAAAGTCATTAACCGTGAGGTGAACTTGGTTGCCCTAGCAAAAGCAAATTATCTGAAATGGTCTCAAATACCCATCACATTCGACTAATCTGATCACCCGACTCATATTGCCACCCCTGGGAGGCAAGCTTTGGTGGTCGATCCAGTTGTCGAAGGCACTCGACTAACAAAGGTGCTGATGGATGGTGGAAGTGGGCTGAATCTGTTGTATGCAGACACACTTAAAGGAATGGGCATTCCGATGTCCCGACTGAGCACTAGTAACATGAGCTTTCATGGAGTTATACCAGGGAAGAAAGCCGAGTCACTCGGCCAAATAGCTTTGGATGTGGTGTTTGGTGATTCGAAACATTTTCGTAAAGAAAAGTTGATGTTTGAGGTCGTGGATTTTCAGAGTGCATATCATGCCATTTTGGGGAGACCAGCTTACGCACGGTTCATGGCTCGACCATGTTACGTGTACCTCAAGTTGAAGATGCCCGGCCCCAAAGGAGTGATCACTGTCACCGGTGATAGGAAAAAGGCAGAAGAGTGCTTTCAGAAGGGCTCCAAGATTGCCGATTCCCAGGTGACAGCGGTCGAGTTCGAGGAATACAAGCAAAACGCAGATCCGAGTGACTTGCTGCGATCAAAGAAACCCGCCACAGAGTCTGCATTCCAGTCGTCCGGTGAGACGAAGCCTGTTCACATTCACCCGACTGACCCCGATGCAGCTCCGACCCGCATCTCCACAACACTCGACCCAAAATAGGAAGAAGCGCTCATCCAGTTCCTCCGTGAGAACTGGGACATTTTTGCATGGAAGCCCGCTGACATGCCAGGTGTTCCCAGGGGACTGGCTGAGCATCGCCTAAGAGTCAACTCATCTGCAAAACCAGTCAAAGAGCATCTTCGGCGGTCCGCCGTCCAGAAGAGAAAAGCCATTGGCGAAGAAGTGGCTCGACTGTTGGCGGCAGGATTTATCCGAGAGATATACCACTCCGAGTGGCTCGCTAATGTCGTCATGGTTCCTAAGAAGGATAAGTCGCTCCGAATGTGCATTGATTTCAAGCACATCAACCGGGCCTGCCCGAAAGATCATTTTCCTCTCCCTCGCATAGATCAAATTGTTGACTCGACCACGGGATGTGAGAGGCTATCTTTTTTAGATGCCTATTCCGGGTACCACCAGATCCGTCTGTACGGACCCGACGAGGTAAAAACAACTTTCATCACTCCATTCGGGTGCTTCTGCTATATCACCATGCCATTCGGCCTCAAGAATGCCGGAGCCACATTTATGCGAATGATTCAGAAGTGTCTACTCACTCAAATCAGTCGGAATGTGGAAGCATATATGGATGATATCGTTGTCAAGTCACGAAAAGGTTCCGACCTGCTCGCTGACCTCGCCGAAACATTTGCCAACCTCAGAAGGTATGATATCAAGCTCAATCCATCAAAGTGCACATTTGGAGTTCCTGGTGGCAAGTTACTCGGTTTTCTCGTTTCCGAACGGGGAATCGACGCTAACCCAGAGAAGATTGGCACTATTCTCCGAATGAAACGCCCTGTGCGAGTGCACGATGTCCAGAAGCTTACTGGATGCTTGGCCGCATTAAGTCGATTCATCTCACGACTCGGTGAAAAGGCATTGCCTCTTTACCGACTGATGAAGAAGGCAGACAAGTTCGAGTGGACTCTAGAAGCTGATGCAGCGTTTGCCGAGCTAAAAGCTCTGCTCTCCACCCAGCCGGTGCTTGCTGCTCCAATCAGCAAAGAGCCTCTGTTGCTCTATATTGCAGCCACAGGACAAGTCGTCAGTACTGTGCTTGCGGTCGAGCGGGAAGAAGAAGGAAAAGCTCTCAAAGTTCAGCGCCCAGTGTATTATTTGTCTGAAGTCTTGACTCCATCCAAGCAAAGATATCCTCATTATCAGAAGCTTGTGTATGGAATATACATGACCACAAAGAAGGTTGCTCATTATTTCTCTGATCATTCCATCACAGTCGTCAGCGACGCTCCACTATCAGAGATTTTGCACAACAGGGATGCAACTGGTCGAGTGGCCAAATGGGCGATTGAACTTCTTCCCCTTGATATCAAGTTTGAGGCAAAGAAAGCCATTAAGTCCCAGGCAATAGCAGATTTCCTCGCCGAGTGGATTGAACAACAGCAGCCGACTGAAGTTCACTCGGAGCATTGGACCATGTTCTTTGATGGCTCTAAGATGTTGAATGGTTCCGGTGCTGGGGTTGTCCTGGTTTCCCCCAGAGGAGATAAGCTCAGATATGTGCTCCAGATTCACTTTGATTCCTCCAACAATGAGGCAGAATATGAGGCCCTCTTATATGGGTTGCGCATGGCCATTTCACTCGGCGTCCGTCGCCTGATGGTCTATGGCGACTCGGATTTAGTGGTCAATCAGGTGATGAAAGAGTGGGACGTGAGAAGCCCAGCCATGACTGGATACTGCAGTGCAGTGAGGAAGCTGGAAAAGAAGTTCGAGGGGTTGGAGCTTCATCATATACCCCGACTGGAAAATCAAGCAGCTGATGATCTAGCAAAGATAGGTTCCAAGAGAGAAGCCATTCCGAGTGGTGTGTTCTTGGAGCATATACACACTCCGTCAGTCAAAGAAGATCCTTTCACTGAAGAAACTCCACAACCCAAGAGTGCCACAGATCCGACTGAAGTTGAAGTCCCAGCGGTGGTCGACTTGATCATGGAGGTTTTGATGGTCATTCCCGACTGGACAGTTCCGTATGTCGCATATATCCTGAGAAAAGAGCTTCCGGAGGATGAGGAAGAGGCTCGACAGATCGTCCGTCGATCTAAGGCCTTTACCGTAATCAAAGGACAATTATACAGAGAAAGCGCGACTGGAGTTGGTCAGAAGTGCATAACACCAGAAGAAGGTCGACTCATCCTCAATGATATACACTCGGGGACCTGTGGTCATCATGCGTCCTCTCGGACCATCGTGGCCAAAGCATACCAAGCCGGATTTTACTGGCCAAAGGCGAATGAGATGGCAAAAAATATAGTGGATAAGTGCGAGGGATGTCAGTTCTACTCGAATATGTCGCACAAGCCTGCGTCGGCCCTGAAGACCATCCCACTCGTCTGGCCTTTCGCAGTATGGGGACTGGACATGGTCGGTCCTTTGAGAACAGGACGAAGTGGCTTCATGCATGTACTGGTGGCAGTCGACAAGTTCACCAAGTGGATCGAGGCTAAACCAATCAAGAGCCTTGACGCCGGTACTGCTGTTAGCTTCATCAGGGAACTGATATTCAGATATGGAGTCCCGCATAGCATCATTACGGATAATGGGTCGAACTTTGACTAAGAGGAATTCAGAGATTTCTGCAACTCCCAAGGCACACGGGTCGACTACGCTTCAGTCGCCCATCCGCAGTCGAATGGATAAGCAGAGCGAGCTAATGGACTGATTCTTAAGGGATTGAAGCCTCGACTGATGCGTGATCTCAAACACGCAGCTGGAGCTTGGGTAGATGAACTTCCCTCAGTGCTTTGGGGGCTGCGGACCACACCTAATCGGTCGACCGGAAGAACTCCATTCTTCTTGGTCTACGGAGCTGAAGCAATCTTGCCGAGTGATCTTCTCCACAATGCTCCTTGAGTTGAAATCTACAACGAAGCAGAGGCTGAACAAGCGCGGCAGGACGAAGTCGACCTTTTAGAGGAAGAAAGGGAGATGGCTCTGATCCGGTCGACCATCTACCAACAAGATTTGCGTCGTTTCCACGCCAGAAATGTGAGAGGTCGAGCCTTCTAGGAAGGGGATTTAGTTCTCCGAGTGGATCAGCACAAACCACACAAGCTTGCTCTTTCTTGGGAAGGCCCCTTCATCGTCACCAAGGTTCTCCACAACAGGGCGTACCATCTTTACAACGTCGAGCATAATATCGACGAGCCCCGAGCTTGGAACGCGGAGCTACTCCACCCATTTTACACTTAAGTTTATCACTCGGATGAGTTGCAATAAAGTACTTCCGTAGTTCATGGACCTCAAAATAATAGTGTCAAAGTTCCTCCATAATTTCTGTCACTTTTTTATTTTTGTCCAATAAAATTCCCCCTCAGTGGGTGACTTAGCCGCGAATCCGTTTCGCCTAAGTTTGTAAAAATCCTACCGAGTGGTGAGCGAGACTCCCACTCGGAGGCTTAGCTGGGAATCCGTTTCGCCTAAGTTATAAAAATCCTACCGAGTGGTAAGCCAGCCTTCCACTCGGAGGCTTAGCTGCGAATCCGTTTCGCCTAAGTTATAAAAATCCTACCGAGCGGTAAGCCAGACCCTCTCACTCGGGGGCTTAGCTGCAGTCCAAGCACTCGCCTAAGTTATGAAAATCCTACCGAGTGAAGAGCAACCCTCTCACTCGGGGGCTTAGCTGCAGGCCAAGCACTCGCCTAAGTTATAAAAATCCTACCGAGTGAAGAGCAACCCTCTCACTCGGGGGCTTAGCT
>NC_057803.1:679991156-680011828 GCF_018294505.1 Triticum aestivum
TATAAAAATCCTACCGAGTGAAGAGCAAACCTCTCACTCGGGGGCTTAGCTGCAGCCCTGTGCTCGCCTAAGTTATAAAAATCCTACCGAGTGAAGAGCAACCCTCTCACTCGGGGGCTTAGCTGCAGTCCAAGCACTCGCCTAAGTTACTAAAACCCTACCGAGTGAAGAGCAAACCTCCCACTCGGGGGCTTAGCTGCAGTCCAAGCACTCGCCTAAGTTACTAAAACCCTACCGAGTGAAGAGCAAACCTCCCACTCGGAGGCTTAGCTGCAGCCCTGTGCTCGCCTAAGTTACCAAAATCCTACCGAGTGAAGAGCAAGCCTCTCACTCGGAGGCTTAGCCGCAGCTCAGTGCTCGCCTAAGTGGACTAAAGAATAAGTCGATTGCAGTAAAGGCACCTTGCTTTGAACCTGCAAAAGACATTTCGAGCCAAAGGCAATCATATTCAAGCACCAAATTCAAGTTTGAATCGATATCTAAAGGAACCGAAACTGCTCAGGCGCTAAGCCTGTTAAGGTTTGTCGGTTACAATTCCACTCGGCATACCGAGGAAAATTTAAAGTGTCGAGCCAGAAGAAGTTTTTTACCCCTCCCGTGGAGGGCTGGAAGGTGCAACGAATTCATCAAGGTCAATTCCGTCGGCGATCCGAGTGGCAGCTGCAAGGAAAGTTTCCATAAAGGACCTGAAGTCGTGCTTCTTGGTATTGGCCACCCGAAGGGCCGCCAGCTTCTCTTCTCGCGCATCTTTACAGTGGACTCGGGCCAGACACAGAGCAACATCTGCACCACACCGAGCCGAGGACTTCTTCCATTCCTGCACTCGACCAGGGATCATGTTCAAGCGGGCCATCAGCGACTCAAGGTCATTCTGAAGTGTCTCCTCAGGCCAGAGCGTCGAGTCGATGCGAGATGTGGCGGCCTTCAGCCTTGCGAGATAGTCCACGACAGCTGCAACACGGGACTCCAGTCGGAAAACATCCATGGCAACTTCGTCGTTCACCGGAGAATTGACGGGGTCGAGGTTTGGCTCCAGTCGGCTAGTTTCTTCTTCAAAGTTTTGACAAAATTCTGCAAGGATGATCACTAAGTCAAGGAGATGGTCGAATGGAAAAACCACAATTGGAAATGTTCGCCAAGCATAGAGGTTTACCTTCAAGCATAAGAAACAGCTTCTTGGCAAGACCACTCAGGAAGGCTTCCAGATCAGTTTTCTTCCCAGTCAATTTACTGACTTGGTCAGTCAGGGCAGCTTTATCAGTTTTTAGTCGACTGACCTCTTTGTTGGCGATCCCAAGAGCAGCTTTCAGATTGGTATTGTCTTGTTCAAGCTTGGTGACTGAAGCTAACTTCTCGTCAGCAAGCTTGATCTTCTCAGCTAGTTCGAGGTCTTTCTTCTGCTGGGCCTCCCTTACCTTACCTGCAAGTTACAGCAAGATCAGATTTTGAAACAAGCAAGGGGAAAAGCAGTTGTCAGGGTCTCACCAAACATACCTTCGGTATCCTCCTTTGCCTTCGTCAGCTTCTCCTGAACCAGCTTCAAGCTCAGCTCGAGTTGAGTGTGCTTGTTTTCCAGCTCAGAGTAGCGAGCCACAAGATCACAAGAGTTCTGCGAAGAACCAATCGACTAAGTGTCAAATATAATTCACTTCCGAGTGAAAAAGGAAAAAACACACGTTTCTAAGACTACAGCCGAATACAAGCATTCGACCGCAGTCTCGGGGACTACACCCAGTGGGTGCACTCAGCGTGCCCCCACTAATTCTGTTGAAGACAAAGTCGACCAGTCAACCTCAAAAAAAAAAGAGCGAGATGCATTCTCTAAGACTGTGATCAACTGCAAGCAGTCGACCACAGTCTCGGGGACTACACCCAGTGGGTGCACTCAGCGTGCCCCCACCGGTTTGTGAAATCCAGTCGACATAGTCGACTGACAGAAAAATTGACATCATAAAGCCTAAGGCCGACTGCCAGCAGTCGACCTTAGCCTTGGGGACTACACCCAGCGGGTGCACTCAGCGTGCCCCCGCTAAACACGGAGTCTAATCGACACACCCACTGGGTGACTACTATAAATTCCGGAAAGGAAAAAGTTTTTGGTTGCATATCCAACAGAACAAACGGTGGTCGACTGACCTGAACATTGCTTTGGAGGGCAGAACTGGCGTCATAAGCTGCCTGGCTCACATCCCGGATGGTCTTCAACTGCTCCATCATAATACCCGCCTGGCGTATCGCTTCCTTCGCCGCGCCAGCTTGGTCCTCCGGGACGTGGTGTGTTGTGAAGAGGGAGGGCTGCTGAGCACTCGTCAATGGATCTGCGAAGGACACCGTGTGTCGAGTAGTGTTCCCTTCCTCCGCAGTCGGAATCTCAGGCGCCGTCACATCCTGAGGCACCTTACTGGCGAACGCTTTCCGACTCCTCCTGCGCTTCAGTGGTTCTTCGTCCTCATCATCATCAGGGAGATCGATAACAACATTGGGTGGAGCTATGGAGAAGAATCAGGATCAGAGATCGCGAGTCAGTCGACTAAGAACGGCGTTAAGAATACAGTACCTGGTTTCGAAGTTGCTGCGTCCTCCATCTCGTGGTCATCAGCCCGGGCCGAGGTTTCAGAAGTAGCAGCACTGCAACTCCAAAGGATCAGTCGACTAAACTTCAGCGTCGACCAGAGACAAAGTTCACACAAAATAAGAAGACTTAAGCAGCACGGTTACCCTGATATGGTGGGAATGGACACCTTCATCTTCGGCAGGAGCTTGATCGGCTTCGACGAGGCCGCCCTGGGCTGCTTCGGCGCCTTTTCAGTCGGCACCGGAGAGGTGGTCCGAGGACGCTTGGTCGACTGAGCGACGGTCGCAACCCCCTTACCACGTTCAGTCGAAGGGTCGTGGACAAGCTTCAACCGCCTTTCCGAGCGCGGTGGTACGACCTCCTCCTCCTCTTCTTCCTCGTCTTCAACGTCATCTTCATCACCGCCATCATCGTCATCATCATCATCGCCCTCTGCCACGTCCGAGTCCCATTCCTCCTCGTCCTGGCTCTCGCCCCCACTCGCCTCACCCTCCTCAGTCGGAGTTTGTGCCCCATTGGGCATCGAGTACAGCTCGGTGAGGGCCTAGCAGATATCAAGACAAGAATCAGTCGACCAGTCGGCAGAGTAAACAGAAATGAATGCGACAAGAACGCAGTGGAGAGCAGAGCAAGTGTACCTTGTTTGGATCGCTGTGGTGGTCGAGTGGAGGAATCCTTCTGGCTCCGCGTGGGTTGTCCTTGTTCCCGGTGACGGCTACCATCCATCTTTCCAGAGTGACATCGTCGACTGCTTCTGGATGGACTCGAGTCTCGTCTTCAGTCCCACAGTACAACCACATGCAGTGGCTCCGGAACTGAAGGGGCTGGATGCGACGCCTGAGGAAGACCTCCAGGAGGTCCATGCCCGTCACTCCCTCCCGAACCAACTGCACCACGCGCTCCATCAACATCTTCACGTCAGCTTTCTCCTCCGGAATCAACTTCAGAGAGGATGGCTTGTTCACTCGGTCCATGGTAAACTGTGGGAGTCCACTCGACTGCCCCGGCGTCGACTGGTCCTGGCAGTAGAACCAGGTCGACTGCCAGCCTCTGACTAACTCGGGGAAGGTCATGGGCGGGAAAGTGCTCTTATTCCTCACCTGGATGCCCAGACCCCCAGACATCTGGACGACTCGGGTCCTTTCATCGCCTGGGCTCGCTTTCTTCACGGTCTGAGAGCGACACGTGAATATGTGCTTGAATAAACCCCAGTGCGGTCGACAGCCCAGGAAACCCTCACACATGGACACGAACGCGGCAAGATAGGCAATAGAGTTTGGGGTAAAGTGGTGGAGCTGTGCTCCAAAGAAATTCAAGAAGCCACGGAAGAAAACACTCGGCGGCAAGGAAAATCCACGATCTACATGGGTGGCCAAGAGCACACACTCACCCTCTTCTGGCTGGGGCTGCCACTCCTTCCCCGGAAGCCTCGCAGCTCCATGAGGGGTCAAACCCTCGTTGGCCATGTCGAGGAGGTCATTCTCTGTGATGGTCGACTGGATCCAGTCTCCTTGGACCCAGCCCTTCGGCAGGCGGGATCTGGACGAGGACCCTCCGCGGGTGGTAGATCTCCCCTTTGCCTTCTCCGACACCGACGCCTTCTTCGCACGTTCCAGCGCCGCCGTCTTCTCCTTGGCCATGGTTGTCGGCGAGATGCGCGAAGGGAAGTGGTGCGGGGGCGAGAGCGAGCACGCTGGGCGGAGAAGAAGGAAGCAGAGAGAGAGAGAGAGAGAGAGAGAGAATGCTGAGGCGCAGCACAGGAATCCTCACCGGGCACATTTATAAGGTCCCTTCCGAGTGGATGACATGTGGGCCCGGTCGATCTAATCATATCAGGAACAGTTATGCAAACGGGATACGTGGCGGATAAAGCGGCGCGGAGATCGAGGCGTCTATGTCCCGTCCCATCCGAACGCCGCGGTCCGCTCCACTTCGCGCGCGTCCCCAAATTTCGCATCCTGCGGAATCCGCGAACGGCAGACCAGTCTGTCAGACGCGGAGTTTCCTGCGATCCGTCGCTCGGGGATCGTCGAAGCCCGAAATATCACTCGACAAAAGAAGAGAATGGATCAAGTCGACTGAAGACAAGTTGCTCACTGTCGACGAAGAGGTTCTTTGGTCCAGAACAGCGCACAACCAGAGCGCAAAGGTTAATCGGAAACGACATCAACTCCTTCTTCACTCGAAGCCTCAATCCATTCGGGGGCTAATGATGGGGTTATGTACCTAGGGTAGGGTCATGGACCTGATCCAAGTAACTTACCCCAGGACATCCTTAGAAGAGGTCGCCTTCCAGTCGACCAACGAGGACTCACTCGACTGGCCTGAAGGACTCGACCACGAAGACTCACTCGACCACCAGGAGGTCAAGAGGCACTCTGCACTGCAACGGCCTGTAATTAAGTAGCCTTTATGATAGTAAAGACACTTTATGTGGGGCGTTACCAGTAACGCCCCAGACTTAACTCACCTTAAACCCTCTCCTACGTGGGTTGGCTGGGGTCCTGGCGCACTCTATATAAGCCACCCCCCTCCACAGGCAGAGGGGTTCGGCACCTTGTAACTCATATACTCATAATCCACTCGACCGCCTCCGGGCTTCGAGACGTAGGGCTGTTACTTCTTCCGAGAAGGGCCTGAACTCGTACATCCCTCGTGTTTACAACCTCTCCATAGCTAGGACCTTGCCTTTCCATACCTACCCCTCACTCTACTGTCAGGCTTAGAACCACGACAGTATGCCAGATGGGTTCTGGGTGCCCTAACCCCCGACGCAAGGCTGAGACGCAGTCTGCCTACAAAAACCCATCTAGGGTCGGGGAACGAACGCACCAGGAACCGCGTAAGCCACCAGATCGCACAACTCTCAAGCCATCGCCGCCGCTGTCAGCCGAGATGTCGTCGTCCGCGAGCGAGAAGGGCAAGAAGTTGCCGGCGGCCGAAGTGATCCCGGAGGTTGGTGGGGGCGCATATAGGGCTCCCTCCGTGGACGCTGCTCGCCCGAAGCCTTCCAATGGGGGAGTTGTGGCCGCTACGCGGATCAACCCGCAGATGCAATCATTGACGATCTGGATGCAGATGAAGACGGCGGACGAGGCGGTGGCACCGTCAACGACCCGGCATCGCGTCGAGCGGGATGTTGAAGGGCCAGAGGACTTCAGGGAAGGAGAAGATTCTGAGGGCGAGGTAGAGCTTGCAGAGGTGGACCTTGAGGAGGATGGTGTACTGTAGCAACAGGCGCATCCTTGGTCCGTGGTCATGCTGGTGTATTCCCTGGACCGGCCATCGCCTAGCGCCCTATTTGATAACATTGTAGATGGATGGCGGCTAAAGGAGGATTTTGATTACTCGTACCAGGGAAATAATAAGTACCTCGTGCACTTCGGGTGCGAGGCCGATATGTCAAGAATCCTTCGAGGGGGGCCATGGTAGTATGAGCATGATCCGTTGTTAATTGAGGCCTATGATGGTATGAGGAAAGTGTCGGACTATAAGCTGGATAAGATGAGGATATGGGTACGTATTCTTGATGTGCCCATGAACTGGAGGACCGATGCAGTGGTGAAGGCATTATGTGTTAATCTGGGAAAGATCTTGCAAGCGGAGCTCAATGAGAAGGCTGGTAACTATGTTCGGGTCAGGGTGGAGATCCCGGTGTACCGTCCGCTGGAAACTTCAGTAGCTATGTTCGCCAAGCTGCAGGGTACAAGAACTAAGATGGAGTTTGAGATTCAGTACGAGAAGCTGCCACATTTTTGTTATACATGTGGATATCTTGGACACCAAGAGAAGTCTTGTGGTAGGAAACGCAAAGGAGGTTTGCCAACTGGCAAATACAGTGGCAAGCTGTGCTGCTCACCACCACGTCACTTTGGTCGGCAGTCCGGTACGGTGAGGGCGAAGACGAACCTGACGGTATTTCGGGGGCTTGATTTCTCGTCCGAGAGCACGGCATCATCGGCCCGTGGACGCAGCAGCAAGGGGGCGCGACGAACGGAAGGCGGCTCGGTTCGGCGTCAGCAACAGGCCGAGGAGCATAGCACTGGGAACCCTGCGGTGGACGAGCTACTGGCTGCAAAAATGGAGGCTATGTCTGGGGGTAGCAAGGACGTGTTGAAGGAGCCACATGCAGCTACAGTAGGAGATGGTGCTAGCCACGGACTCGCCACATCGGGTGTTCAGAGCTCCAACCACTCTGAACCAAGGAGTTCTGACATGATACCAGCCATGCGCAATCTTTCACATGAAATCACCATGGCTAACGCTGATCTCTCTGATGATGTATCAAACCTGGGCAAGCGTGCAGCCGTTGGATACAATAGTACTGCTTCTGTACAGGAGGCGGGAGACCTTGCTTTGGTGACATATGATAATAAGGCCACTTTGGCCGATCGTGTGCTTTCAGGTACCCCAAAAAGCGTAGAACGTCGGGAACTCTGGAGGTGCAGCAGTCCCAGCATGAGGGCGAGGTGGCTGACCAGGAGATGGTGGACCGGACCAACAACTTGGAGGCTGTCGGCACAAGGGCCGCCGACGAACTGACGGGGCCGGCGGAGCCCCGTCAGGAGCAATGAATCTCCTCAGTTGGAACTGCCGAGGCGGTGGAAACTCTCGGACAGTTCATGACCTTGTGAGTCTAGTGCAGGCTCACTCCCCGAGTATCGTTTTTCTTTGTGAGACTAGGCAGTCTAAGAATAAAATGAATCGTCTTCGTGCTAGGTTAGGTTTGAGAGGTTTTGATGCTTTTGATTGTGTTGGTCATAGTGGTGGTCTTGCTCTGTATTGGCATGAGTCTTTGAGTCTTGATGTAAAAGAAATAAATGAACGATATATTGATGCGTATGTAACTGGTACGGCGGGTGAGCCACCCTGGAGGCTTACCTGTGTCTACGGCGAGCCACGGACGGAGGACCGTCATCGCATGTGGTCCCTTCTCCGCGATCTTCACCAAAAGGCCAACATGCCGTGGGTCGTTGTGGGAGACTTTAACGAAGCGATGTGGAGTTTTGAGCACTTCTCAGACACACCGCGTTCAGCAGGTCAGATGCTTGATTTCAGAGATGTTCTTGAGGTTTGTGGTTTGGGCGACCTTGGTTTTGCAGGTCTGCCCTATACTTTTGATAATCGTCGAGGGGGGCGGGCTAATGTAAAGGTCCGCCTCGACCGCGCTGTGGCCAACAACATGTGGAGAGATGTCTTCGCTCATGCCAGGTTGGAGCACCTGGTGGCGCCCAGCTCCGACCACTTGCCCATCTTGCTTCGATGCGCGCTCAAGGAGACGAGCCAGGCAACAGGCAGGAGATGCAGACAGTATGAGGTAATGTGGGACCGGGACCCATCCTTGCCCGAGGTAATTATGAACACATGGACTGAGTTGGGTGCTATGCTGAATCTTGGTGATATTGCTTCCAGTTTGGGTAACTTGATGAAAAAACTGCAAGACTGGAGCCGCAAAAAATTTGGTAATGTGATTAAGGAAATTAACAAATCTCGCTCCCGCTTGGAGGAGCTTATGTCGATGAATGCAGATAGGAAGGACATACGGGAGGAGACCGACCGCATGAACAAGCTGCTATACAGAGAAGAGATGTTGTGGATGCAGCGGTCTCGTATTGCATGGCTGAGGGAAGGCGACCGCAACACTTAGTTTTTTCACCGGAAAGCGGTGTGGCGTGCGCGGAAAAATCGCATTAAGGCACTCATTGTTGAGGCAGGGGTCACGTACACGGACCATGGTTCCATGGCGGCTATGTCCACGGCCTACTTTTCTAAGCTTTTTACTGCTGATTCTTCTCTATGTGCGGATCTAGTTATAGATTTGATACAGACTTGTGTGACTGACAGTATGAATGATGGCCTGTGCACAGATTTTTCAGACAAGGAAATAGCTAATGCTCTCTTCCAGATTGGACCACTCAAGGCGCCAGGGCCGGATGGATTCCCAGCCCGCTTCTTCCAGAGGAACTGGGCAGTTATGAGAGAACAGGTTATGGCAGGAGTGCGGGAATTTTTTCGTACAGGGATCATGCCTAAGGGGGTGAATGACACTTCCATTGTTCTCATCCCGAAGGTGGATAACCCGGAGAGGCTAACTGAGTTTCGTCCAATAAGCCTATGCAATGTCATATATAAGGTGGTGTCAAAGTGTTTGGTGAATCGACTGAGACCTATTTTGGATAATATTATCTCTCCTCAACAAAGTGCATTTGTCCCTGGAAGGATGATTACAGATAATGCACTAATTGCCTTTGAGTGTTTCCACTTTATTCAGTAGGAGAAGGACCCTAGCAAGAGCTTCTGTGCATATAAGCTGGATTTATCAAAAGCTTATGACAGGGTGGACTGGATCTTCTTGGAGCGAATGATGAAAAAGATGGGCTTCGCTCGTCGGTGGGTGGACTGGATTATGGCTTGCGTCACCTCGGTGAGATATACAGTGAAATTCAATGGAACCCTCTTGGAATCATTTGCACCATCGCGCGGGCTACGGCAAGGTGATCCTTTGTCCCCGTTTTTGTTCCTGTTTGTGGCTGATGGTCTATCTGCGTTGTTGAATGATGGAGAGCAAAGAGGAGATTATACCCCGCTAAAAATATGCCGAAGAGCGCCGGGAGTGTCTCACTTATTATTCGCAGATGATACGTTGCTCTTCTTCAAAGCAGAGGCAGACCAAGCTAAAAAGGTCCAACAAGTGCTAAATACATATGCAAAGGCCACTGGACAATTTATTAATCCGTCTAAATGTAGTGCCCTGTTTGGCACTTCGTGTCCAGCCATGATGCAAGACGTGGTGAGAGATATTCTCCATATTGGTACTGTTACTTTTGAGGAAAAGTACCTAGGCCTTCCAACGCACGAAGGTTGCATGTCGCGAGGTAAATTTCAGAATCTGCAGTCCCGGTTGTTGAAAAGTATTATTGCGTGGGGCGATACCCTCTCTCTGGCTGGCAAGGAGACTATGATCAAGGCAGTAGCTCAGGCCATCCCTACGTATATTATGAGCGTTTTCAAGTTACCTATGTCTGTCTGCGATGATCTGAACAGAATGGTCCGAAATTTTTGGTGGGGGGCATCGGAAGGCAAGCAGAAAACACATTGGATAGCATGGCCAAGGATACAAGCTCAGAAAAGCAAGGGTGGTTTGGGATTCAGAGATTTCCGCCTCTTCAACCAGGCGCTCCTAGCGAGACAGGCTTGGCGTTTGCTAACTAATCCCACCAGCTTGTGTGCGCAGGTTCTCAAGGCACGATACTATCACGACGGGCGCCTCGAAGATACGGTATTCTCGGGGAATGCATCTCCGACTTGGCAGGCGATTCAGCACGGCCTCGAGCTCTTGAAAAAGGGCATCATATGGCGCGTCGGGGGCGGGCAGGACATCCGCATTTGGCGAGACCGGTGGCTGCCTAGGGAGTCATCACGCCAACCCATATCCCTGTAGGGTACGTGCCGCCTAAGGAGGGTGGCGGAGCTCCTGGATGGCGAGGGGTCCTGGCGCATGGACCTGCTCCGCCGCTACTTCGTCCCTACGGATGTCGACGTCATCACCAGTATCCGTGCGTCGACCCGCGTCACCGAGGATATTATTGCATGGGCACTGGAGAGGAACGGTATCTTCACCGTTCGGTCCGCCTACCGCCTGGCCATGGACGAGCGCGAGCGTCCTTCGGCTTCCGCCACGAGCAGGGCACCGGATGGTCGTCGCGCCATCTGGAAGATCATATGGGGGTGCCCTGCCCCCCCTAAGGTACGCGTGTTTGCTTGGAGAGTCGTCACCAACTCACTCGCTACTTGGGCCAATAAAGCCTCGCGACACCTCGAGCTTACTGACATTTGCCCCTTGTGTGGTGTTGAACGCGAGGATGGATTCCATGCGCTTTGCAGGTGTCCCCTGGCAAGAGAGCTCTGGCGAGTTATGGCCTTGGACTGAAACATCCCCAAGGTGGAGGCCATCGTCAACATTGGGCCAGAGTGGATCTTTTCACTGCTGGACCCCTTGGATGAGACGGCGAGACTGGTGGTGCTCATGACCATGTGGAGAGTATGGCATGTTCGGAATGAGATCACACACGACAAGGCGCCGCCCACTGCCGAAGCCTCTCGACGCTTTTTGCACGGATACATCAACTCACTCTTGTGCATACAGCAACATCCTGATGGTAACCTAGAGAAAGGGAAGATGGTGGTCCTGCCTTCACCACCACGCGCTCCAAAAAGTACGGCGCCCAAGGTGCACGCACACTGGGTACCGCCCCAGCCGGGCTGGGTTAAGTTGAACACGGATGGGAGCTACATAGCGGCCACAGGTGCGGCGGGAGGAGGCGAGATCATCTACAGCGCATGTAGGGAGCTACGTACATGCAACAACGCTTTAGAGGCGGAGCTAGCAGCGTGCAGAGAAGGCTTGGAGCCGGCCTTGCACCGATCTAGCCTACCTATTCTGGTTGAGGTGGATAGCGCGGAGGCGGTGTCGATGATTACAGCACGCGAGATGGATAGATCATCACATCGTGCACTTATAGAGGAGATTTGTACGTTGGCTTGAAGCGATGCTAGGGAGATATCTTTTACTCTTTGTAGCCGTCTGCAGAACAGGATTAGTCATGAGCTGGCCGCCTATGGCCGTAGCACTCCGCGCACAGCAGTCTGGCTTACTGCCGGGATGAATTTTATTGTAAATCTGGCTCTCGCTGAGAAGCCTCCTTGAGTAATGAGAATTCCTTTTTCCCTGCAAAAAAAAAATGGGTCACCCTTGTGGATAAGCAGAGATTGAAACTGTCTTTTTTGCTATCTCAACGTGCGTTTGACAGTGCAGTATATACTTCACGGCTCAAGCAAGATACTACCTCCGTCGATTTTATTAGACTCCCTCTGAGTTTGGGTTAAAGTTTGACCCAAATATTTAATTAATAAAATACTCGTATAAACTACTTCCTCTGTTTCATAATATAAGAGCATTTTTGACACTACACTAGTATTAAAAATGCTCTTATATTATGAGACGGAGGAAGTATATGCCACAAAATATATACTGTGGAAAACCACTTTTAAATACAACTACAATAATATATTTTTTATCATATAATTTATATTTTGTTAGTTTTACGGATGGTCAAAGTTCGACCAATAAACTCGGTCGGATCGAGTATCTGGAATCCGTCGTTGCCGCACGTGAAATTGGTAGCAGCAAGTTCAGAAAACGATCGATACAGCAGTGGCGTTCTTTCACTTTCCAGTATGCGTGTGTTCCGCTGGATTCTCATTGATCAAAGCGCTGAAAACACATTCACCTACTGCGAGAAAAATCATTCACCTACTGCAAGAAAATCGACTCGGTCCATTACTCCATTGACACAACATTCTTTCTCTCGGGGTCATCGATGGTGCAGGAGGTTAGGACCCGCGAGATCTTATCATCCGATCGAGGAAGTGTCCTCCGTTGTAGTTAGGACTCAGGAGGGTTAGTACGCTTAATTCGTAGTAGTAGCAAAAGGCCAAAAAGGGAGGTGCGTACGGACATGTTAATTAGTCTCCCCTGGATTATTTTGCTTGGCAGCCGAGTTGTTCGCCGTACGAAATGTAGCAGCGTATATATAATAACGCATGATCGATCAGATAGATATTCAAACTTCAAAGATCACCGAGGAAGCGAATCCACTTATAAAAAGGAGAAAAATGCTGAGAGGCTGCGGCAAACCATTCTTCAGAAAAATATTTCTTTTGCGGAAATTTCTTCGGACAATTTGACATGTGTAAGATCACCCTAATAATGTGTAGTCTATACCAATTGTTTATAGATCAACTAGTTAGAACTTTGACGGGAATTAACAGAGTCGCTAAGGTGTGTACTACCGGCCTGTCATACTCGTGCAGAAATTGGCGTTCATTGACTCAGGAAGTACTACTCGCTCAGAATAAGTGTCGCTGATTTGTACTAAATTAGTGACATTTATTTTAACATTTATTTTGAGATGGAGTGAGTACGTTTATTTTGGGATGGAGATGTATATGATGACTCTAGCATTGCTATAATTTTCGAATCTTGTAGTACAATTATGCGTATATTTTAACTCTAGAAACCATCCCTCCACTACAAGATCCTAAAATTATAGCGACGCTAGAGTCATCATACACCTCTGGCATGCAAAATTTATGAAGCGCGTTTCAAATCAAGCCCGTGAGCCTGCATAGTTGTTGGCTGAGGGCGTTGATATGAAGCGGCCTTTATCCACAATTGCTAGCGGTGAGGGAGAAGTTTTAGTCCGGCCTCTTTCTCCCACGTGCAGCCAGGTAATGGAGCTACCATCCATACGGCTGCCCCTTCCCCCGTCGCCTACTTTGACCGCATGTTGAAGAGCACATGGGTAGAAATGAATGCCACTACAATTTCTCGGGCGGTTTCTAAATTATAATGGATAAGTATTGTCACTTCCACAGAAAGAAAGAGGGCCCTTTGGCTAGGGTTTCTCGTGCCTCCCGCCAGTGCCGCCGCCGGTCTACCTCGTCTCTTGTGGTCTTAGGGCCATGGCCACATCCAAATGGTACATGCAATTTGCAGTTGAAAAACATAAGCATTTTGACCTGTGCAAAAAAAAATCGAACTCAAATGTTACCTCAAAAAAATGTTACACTTAATTTTGTTTTCTTCACCGATAAAGCACCGCTATCCCATATGGCATGAAAATTATCAAGCACGCTGGTCACACTAACATGAACATCTACAAAAAAATTATAATTTTTAAAATGTATTTACTTTTTATTTTAATTTTACTATTCATTAGGCAGTATATGCTCCCTTGCAAAAGTGTCTTATATTATGAGATGTAGGGAGTGACAAATAAGCTTGCACTTGTTTCAGATCGAATTTCTTGGTACACGACGAAGCATCATCTTACACTTGGAAACAAGAAAAAAAAACATAACGTAACAGTCTGGAACAAAACAAAATTTTCCAAAACCGAAAAACGTAGTTTAAAAGGAACAATGGACAGTGGATCCATGCACGGCCCGTGCAGGTAGAATATCATTGCTCATCGCAGGTGTACTCATCTTTGTTTTTTGCGACGGTAGTGTACTCATTTTTTCTTTGCACGGAGAAGTCGACATCACGCTTGCCATCTTTTCCCTCCCATAATTTCTGCCATCTCTTTATCGAAAAATTAACTTCTGCTGTCTTTTGTAAACTATCTTTACAATGAGATGTTTGCATAGTCTTTTGAAACCCCGTCAAGTCAATAAAAGCTCCGACTTGTAGATAAGTAGGGTTTTAGTCCTTACCGGGAAGGCGTTTGGATGGATGGTGACCCTTCTTCATCGAGTTAGTCTTCCGGGATCCAGCCCTCCTCAAGTTCATCTGTTGGGACGAATTAGACAGAATTCTGGCATAGACTCCTACCAACTCCTCAGGGCGGCAAAGTTAGGATTTCTTGTCGTGCATACGCAATAGCGATATTGGGTGTCAGGTTCTTCAAATCAATTCAAGGATTCAACAGCGATGACTACGGCTCTGGGGTGCCGGTCTTAGGGGCACGTGCACAAAGACTTCCCGGCTGTCATCGACAATGCCAGGCCGGTTTCGATATGGGAGCGGCGACAGTGGTGTGTCGGCAGCTCATTCTGACAGCGGCAATGGTCGTTCGGTGGTCTGTGAACCTCGATGTAATTTTTATTATGCTTGAATTGCTTTGCACTTCCGTTGAATCTTTATAATACATGTGATCCTTCTCGTAAAAAAGTCAATAAAAGCTCTCCTTAACATTTTTTTCATGTAGAAGCAGTAATAACCATGTTGTACTGTACTCGGTGCAAGAAGTGAACATTTCTGAATAGTATGTTTTTTATTAACTCAATGGTAGCACTTGATTTCACTGTGTTACCTAGAACGAAACAATGCCTTACGGAATGCATGTTACTCTACTCTTGTTCATGTACTTTTGAAATTAGAAAAATAATTAGTACACTACAGGCATGGAGAAATTGCCGGTCTTCAAGGGTTAGCCAGCTCGAGGTCTCCGGTTTTCCTCACCATCTGCTGCTGCAGCAGCTGGTTCTTCTGCGCCGCCGCCTTCTTCTGCTGGACCCTCTCGCCGTACATGTAGGAGGCAAAGCCCCAGAGACAGAGCACGAGCGCGATGCCCTTTGGCCCATCGAACTTCTCGTGGAGGAAGATGACGGCGAGGACCTCGGAGAGCGGCAGGAGGACGGCGACCATGATGCCGGCGAGGAGCGAAGAGGCGCAAGTGACGAGCCCCACGACGCCCAGGTTGAGCAGCTGCCACGCCACGGCGCCCCACATGAGCACTAGGTAGTACTTGGTCTCGCCGAGCCCGAATGCCGCCGCCTCGATCGGCAGCGCCTTGAAGTCGCTCTTGATGGCCATGCCGAGGAGGCACACCATCGTGCCGGCGAGGCCCATCATGGCCTGCATCTGCATCACCGTGGAGTAGGGTGGCGGCGCGCTCGCGGCTGGTCCCCTCCGCCGCCCAAACCGCTCCATGGCGACCTCAACGAGCGGCAGCACGAGCCCGGCGAGCGCGGCCGCCGCGATGGCCTCGCAGAACCCGGTCCAGTACGTCTTGGATGGCTCCCCCGCCGGCTTCCCGGACCCGGGACCGACGCCGAGAACCGCCGGACCGATGGTGAGCAGCAAGACGGCGTTGGCAGAGAAGGGCGTGAAGCGGAGCCCGACGAAGAGGAACGCGAACACGGCGGTGAAGGCGAGTTGTGTCGCCAGCAGCAAGGACGAGGTGGACAGCGGCAGCGCCTGCGACCCCATCGCGTACACGAAGCACGACACGGCGTACAAACTGCCTAGCACGACGGCCGCGCCAACGAGGCGAGGCGGGAGGAGGAGGTTGACGATGCCGTGGCGGCGGCCGCGGAAGATGGAGACGCAGAGGGGCGGGAGGAGGAGCGGCCAGCCGGAGATCTGGACCAGCGCGGAGAGCCAGAGGCGTTGGCCGCCGTGGACGAAGTAGACCCGCAGCAGGAGCGGCCCGCTGGAGCCGATGGGGACGAGGCAGGCGCTGAATATGACCAGCGGCGAAGGTCGGTAGCGAGCCGGCGAGGCGGCCGTGGCGCGGGGCGGCGAGGTGCTTGGCGTCTTTGCCGCTTCTTGCATGGCCGGACCCGGACTGGCACTAGCAGTTGTGATCGCCATGATGTGTCTTAGCTTAGCTGCAAGTATGCTTGTACTGCTACTTCGCTGTTTCTTGGATGCCCTCTCTATCCTCACACTCAGATGGTGATGAGAGCTTGTGTTAGACAGG
The DNA here is from genome assembly GCF_018294505.1 of Triticum aestivum. NCBI lineage: Eukaryota > Viridiplantae > Streptophyta > Magnoliopsida > Poales > Poaceae > Triticum > Triticum aestivum. The sequence continues at coordinate 680,007,000 of NC_057803.1, forward strand.
GGCTTGTTGCAAGGGTTTATATAGGAGCTGGAAGATGTGAAGCTTGACCCCAGAGAAAAACTAGTGACTAATTTTCTTAGATAAGAAAAAACTAGTATGTAGACAAATTAGAAGTAGGTGAGTCAACATAAAGGAAGGAGGAGACATGTCAGTACACACCTAATAAACAGTTAGCGATGAGTGATTGCGTCTGCTTGTTCTACTATTTGTCACGCGAGATAATGCCAATAATGTACTCCTCCTACTGTTCCACTTGTGGAAACTTGTTACATACTTGTATGCCGCTGGATATTTTCCTGATCGAATTTGAACATAAAAACAAATTTGTTTGACGTACAATATTCCCCTGGTTTCAACCTCTCATCATAAATCACACTCATAAGTACTGTACACTGAGTCACTGACTCATGAGTTATGAACTCCGCAGAAACTGTTTGAATCCCGCATGAAGTATTCTGAGCAAACTCATTTAGTATCGTACTAGACAAACATCTGATATCCTTCATTTCGAAAAGAAAATAATCTGTTATCCATTTTAGTTTTATATATGCGACGGCTCACGACCGAGTCGAGGATGTCACTTGTTCATTGACCAGGGCGCATGCAGCAGGAACCTGCATGCATGCGGGCGGAACGGTCAGCGTTCCACGAGCCTGGACTCGTGCCGCGTTGGATTTGACCAATCTCATCAGTGAGCATTACGCTCCCGCGTCCATACCCAATCAACAACCACTAGTTCTCCATAGTCCATACCTTATCACAACGAAAGCTTGTCTAATAATTCAGACACGGATGTCCGCACGTAGACGTGATGATTGTTTAGCGAGAGCGAAACAAAGGAGAAGCAGCGCCTCCGGGGCGGGCAACCGGCGTGCACGACGGCCGGGACCGGGTAATTATTTAGAAACGCATGTGCGCAACTTGGCGACCCTCCATTGTTTCTGTTTTTGATTGAAGGATTTGGTTGCTTCCCTGATTCCATGTACTATAATACTCTCTGACGCATGCATGCATGCATGCATATACAGTACATGTATGTTGGCATTCCGTGGTTTGGTCTATGGGTCACCGGGCGGGTCCAATTAAGCAGCAGGTCATCATTGTTTCAATGTGCATGTACTCCAAGTTACCAGTACAGTATATGCATGCTTAGCTACCACGAAGCCGTCGTGGAGCGGATGAGGCGATCTTGACGATGATAGTAAAGAATCGACGACCGAATGCAGGCCCTACGTGAGAAGTTGGTAGCAGCCAAAACGATCGATGGCAGTGACTTTTCCACTTTCCAGCCAGCGCCCGTTCTGTCGGATTCTCACCGAAAAGTAAAGCACACACACTCACCTACTACTCGAGAAAATCGGCTGGGTCCATTACTCCATCGACCACCATGCATGCCCAGCCGAGTAATTGGTCTGAACATCTCTGGGTCACCGATGGTGCAGGTTGTTAGACTAGGACCAGAGATCATATCATCCGATCGAAGAAGTCTCAAGTGTTCTGTAGGATTAGGGAGGGTGGGTAGATAAGCTTATTATTTCAAATTACTAGTTGCTAGCATAAGGCCAAGAAGGGAAGTGGGTACAGAGAAATGTTAGGGCATCTCCGACGCTGACTCGCAAATTTGCTTCCGCATTCGTCTGCGGACATGAATATGAGAGTCGGGCATCTAATGCTATCATAATATCATGTATATGTCTATCAATAAAGAGCAATTTAAAATTCAAATAAACTCAAATTCATAGCGCGCGCCGGATAACAATGCCCAATTACAGTCAAAACGAGACAAGTATGCATGCCCAATCACAAAAGAATCTAAGTCCGGTAGTCTGCATCGAAAATTAATTTTTTTCTGTCTGTCGGACCGGTAATCCGAGCCTCCGCGCTCAACGTGCCGTCGCTGCAGCGTAGGCAGCCTCTGCTTCCGCCTCTCCATCCTCCTTGTCCGCCGCCTCCAACTTATCTTTCTATCGTTGCAATATCTTGTAGAGGATGGCTTCCACACGATCATTCTTGCGTCCGCATCTAATGAATCCAGATTCAAGGACATCGCCTTGGCGTCCTCTGCATCGGCTGCGATCTTCTCCCTTTTTTCTTCGAGCATCGCCTTCTTCACCTCGAGCATGGCCTTCTTCTCTTTGATCATGACCCTATGCTTCTTTTCGAGCTTGAGATTCTTCTCGGTCGCCTCCATCAACACTTTGAACCTCTCCGCCTTTTTTTCTTCCCTGATGTCCGAGCGCTTGACGTATGCCTCCTCTTTCGTCATGATGTCCTCGAACCTGTCCGTCATCTTGACCGCCGCACCTTATCGCTTCGCCCTCTCATCCTCCCACTTCTTTTCCCGGAACACTCTTCTAACCATCTTGGGCGGCGTAGAAGTACGAAGCCTTGTAGTGCTCCAGCCATGGGGGCATCTGTACGGTGGGCGGCACCATCGAGGCACCGCGGCCCAGGCCGCGACCTCCACCACGTTCGCGACTAGCATGCCCACCGCCTTGTCCACCACTAGCACGTCCTCCGCCGGCCTCTTGCTTCTTGAGTGTTTCTTCCTTTTTGGCATTCGCTTTGACATGGTGATTTTGCCGCGTCGTCGAGTTGACATTTCAGGCGAGCTTGATGCGCTCGGACCCTCTTGCACCTCCAACACCTCCATCTCCGGTGGGATCTCCCCTGGTTCCATGCGTTGAGAGCGGTAGGATGGAGAAGTGAGTGGGAGATTTTGGCACGAAAATAGTGTGGGCAGCTACAAAAGCGCGGGTACCGCCTTCCTTTGGGATGGGCCGTGGGTGTTAAGGCATATCTCTCTCGATATAATTTTGGTGATTGATGACAACATGTTTGTGGACTAATCGTGTGCTTTGAGCATTTCAGAGATTCATCCTTTGGCACGAGATGATCTCTTTCCCCTCGGAGTGTTATTCAAGACGGTGTAGCTCTTTCGTTTCTTGTTTGGTGGACTAGTTTCGTAGGAGTCACCGTACTATCAAGAGGGGGTCCGCTTTGGTAAGGCTAGGGTGGAATCAACACGTACACATCCTTTCCTCACCCTCTGAGTCTTTCCGCTTCAATGGAGAGCTCATTCCCCTTCCAGATGTGTTGTTTTGGGTCCAAGCGGTAGTATCGCGGTACCCAACGGTAGTACCGCTTGTGGTTCTCAGCCGCAGTACCGCTGCGGTACCGGGCCCCTACCGCGTCGATTCAAGGGGGTTGCATCTCGTGTCGGGTTGAGCGACACTTTGCAGCGGTAGTAGAAGCAGTAGTACCGCTCGAGAGCGGTAGTACCGCCCTACCACCGCGGCGGTACCGCACCGGGCTCAGTTCTTGCACCGCACGGTAGTACCGTGAGGAGGAGCGGTAGTACCACTGGGTCTAGCGGTAGTACGGCTGCCCCCTGCGGTAGTACCGCCCTCTGCGGGGCTGTTTTGGGGGTAACGGTTGGATGGGTTCCCTTTGTATAAAAGGGGGTCCTCTTCTTCTTCGTTGACTTACCTCTTCCCCCAAAAGCTCCATTAATGCTCCAAGCTTCATTTTCGTTCGATCTCTCTTCCTAGCCAATCAAACTTGTTGATTTGCTCGGGATTGGTTGAGAAGGCCCCGATCTACACTTCCACCAAGAGAAATTTGATTCCCTCACTAATCCCTAGCAGATCTTGTTACTCTTGGGTGTTTGAGCACCCTAGACGGTTGAGGTCACCACGGAGCCATAGTCCATTCTGGTGAAGCTTCATGGTGTTGTTGGGACCCTCCGATTAAGTTGTGGAGATTGCCCCAACCTTGTTTGTAAAGGTCCGGTCGCCGCCTCCAAGGGCACCAACACTAGTAGAAAAAGGGTCAAATGTGAAGTACATTAGTGTCGGTTTGAATTTGAGCCGGCACTAATATGACCATTAGTGCCGGTTCCAACGGCTAGGCGGGCGGGCATCATTAGTACCGGTTCATGGGCAACCTTTAGTACCGGTTCATGCCACGAACCGGTACTAATGAGGCTGTGTCAGGCTATGGTCAGGCTGGGGCCCCATGAAGACCTTTAGTACCGGTTCATGCCATGAACCGATACTAGAGTTTCTTTCTAAGCTGATTTTTAGTCCCACCTCGCCAAGAGAGAGGCAATATGAGCGGTTTATAAGCCGTGAGTGCACAGACAATGACGAAGAGTTGCAATGCTCACCTGCATGTTGATTAGCTTCAAGCCTTGCGGAATAGCAAAGATTGCACTGAGCTATGTGCAGTGCAGTCTACACTATTCTGAATGGCTTGAAGCAAATTAACCAGCGTTGCACCTATTTTTTATTTTTAATAACTTATTTGAACTCTGGACTTCTTTTGTGTTCAATATGCAGCATTCAAAGCGACGTCATCAATTTCCAACATGTTCTGACATCATTTGTTGTTTTTCGGTCATTTACCTAATTGTTTAGAGAGCTAAATAACCGTGAAATTGAAAATCACTACAAAATGAATCCTGAAAATGTTGAAACTTGGCATGGTATCATCATATCACCCGCATAGTATACGTGAAAGAGTAGAGAGGGTCACGGCAAAAACTGGACGCCCTTCGTGTACAAACTGGATAAACTCTTTCGGAGTATCAGGGTTTCGGACGAGAACTCATCTGTTACACGGCCACTTCAATGTTTTCTAAACTTATTTGAACTCCGGACTTCTTTTATGTTTAGTATGCAGCATTCAATTTCCAGAAGACAATAAATAGAAGAAAAGAAATAATGCAGAAAATAAAAAAACTATACAAAAAAATTACTCAAAAATAAATAGAAGAAAATAAATAATGTAGAATATAAAAAAACTATACAAAAAAATTACTCAAAAAT
>NC_057803.1:680012076-680012724 GCF_018294505.1 Triticum aestivum
CTCAAAAATAAATAGAAGAAAATAAATAATGCAGAAAAGAAAAACTATATAAAAAATTTGTTGGCGCGCTGCCCAAAGGGCCTGACAGGCCTAGGGTGTGCAAATGCAGGCCCAGAAGGGTCAGCAGGCTCACAGGGCAGCGCGCCCTAATTAATTAGGCACAGAAGCCTGCTATATAGAGAAGCTCGAAGGAGCAGCCGCGGCTGGGTTTATAAACCAGTGCGGTTGCCCTTCGCTCGGCGAGGTGGGACTAAACATTGTGCACCGCCGGTGGCAGCGCACAACCTTTAGTGCCGGTTGGTGGCTCCAACCGGTACTAAAGGGGGGGGGTCTTTAGTACCGGTTCGTGGCACGAACCGGTACTAAAGGGGCCGTTTCCCGCCCCTTGGCCTGACGAAAATTGGCCTTTAGTACCGGTTGGTGGCTCCAAACGGCACTAAAGACCCCTCCTATATATATGGAACCTACGAAAAAATCAATTTGGCCCATCAGTAGTTCTTCTCGATCCAAACTTCTTCGCCGCGCCCGTCGCCCCATCGCGCGCCACCCTCGCCGCCCCGCCGCCCGTCGTCGCCGTCACCGCCGTCGCCCACGCCACCCGTCATCGCCGTCACCGCCGTCGCCCCCGCCACCCGTCGTCGCTGTCAC
>NC_057803.1:680012999-680063514 GCF_018294505.1 Triticum aestivum
ACATATGAGATTTGAACTAGTTGAATTAATATAGCTAGTTTATTTTTAGTATGAAAATTAATAGAACAAGTTTATTTTTAGTAAGAAAATTTAGATATGTGATATTTGATGATCTAATCAAAATATTACTATATAGAACTACCTACTTTTATTTTAGTAAGAAATTAATAGAACTAGTTTATTTTTAGTAAATGCTTAGTTGAATTAATAGAACTAGTTTATTTACTTAATTTAATAGAACTAGTAAGTGTTTAATGTTTCACTTATATATGAACATATATGTTAGATATTAGATATTAATTATATGTTAGATATATATTTAATTTAGTTATATGAGATTATATTATCTAATTAACAGAACTAGTTTAGTTGAATTAATTAGTTGAACTAGTTAGTTGAATTAATTCAATTAATTAGGTATGTTCTTCGTAAGTGCTTAGTTGAATTAACAGAATTAGTTGAATTAATAGAACTAATAAGTGTTTAATGTTTCACCTATGAACATAGGAATGTCGTTAGACGACGAACACGATTTCATTATGTGCGAATACTGCGAAGACCAGCGCGGCCTGTGCGGCAGAAATTTTCTAGTTGATGATAGACGGTTCAGCATCAAGCTGGATGAGAACTTCGAAGTGGATACAGTAAGTCACAACGATAAGTCTTTTTTCGTAATTAAGCATGACTTATGCTTCTTTTGCTTCACCTTTTAATTTTAATTTTTCATTATTCTACTAGCGTATCCCCTGCCATGCAAGAATTTTTGTCTTGGATAAGATAGGTTTCAGTCCTAACGAAACTATGGAGGTAAAAAGAGTTTACTTGAAGACCGAGCATGGTTATATCTTCAACGTCAAATTATACAATGCAGACACATATACCTATTTTGAATGCAAAACTTGGCAAGCACTATGCAAGGCTTATACATTTGAGCCTGATATGGTTATCACCTTTGATATTCGTCTGGAAGATGATATTGAGGGTAATAGAGACATCTGGGTCGATGTGCAGACGCCTTCAGTTCTACCATTATGTGAGTTTCTCAACCATATTTATGTCTTCAATATGAGATTATTTGAACCAGTTGAATAATTAATAGATCTCAATTTATATTGACAGCTTACTTCCAATCAAGCAAACATGTCCGGCGCTTGGTAGACAGGACCGTCCACTGTCCCGGGGCTGAACTAAACTGCGAAGAGACAAGTCATTATGTTTCATGGCTTGAGGATCTTCATGCTGTCAAGATAAATTTCTTTCCTGCACTTAGAAATGTTAATACTCAAAACGTGCGATCAACAGTGTTCATACTGAACTACGGTCACATATATTTAGAAAAGATGGTAAGATTTCTACTATTTCTCCTCAGTGCATCTTTTGCATACATTATTTTTTTAAGCTAAACTTCATTGCTAAGTATGTTACTATATACGATGTTCTTCAACAGGGACTCCCGATGAATGTTGTGCCTGATTGGATCGAGACTAAAGGTACCATGAATATTGTTAGCTTACGGCCAAGATATCCTACAATGCACTTTAGTGCATTCAGGATTTCTAATAGCGAGGAATGCTTAATAGTAAAATACTGGAGCAAAATTGTGAACGATCACAGAGAAGTACTAGGGGGCAGCAGTCAGAAGCGCAATCCACGATTAGGAGACAGGTTCATCTGCATGCTCTAATATGATGAATCAGCAAAGCTATACATGTTCTATGCTATTTTACCTGAGAGAGAACAGCACGGGTGATTAATTAGCTAGTTCATGCTCTTAGTACTTGTCCTTTCATGTCCGTGTTCTTTATTCTGAACTTAATCTCAATGAGTGATTTGCTTTTGTGGTGTTATGACCGCTTATAATATCATTACCATGTTGAACTCGATGATATCTTTGCTATGAAAACCGTTGGTGATGATACATATGATGCAAGAGTTTTTATACTAATTAATATGATGATGATAATGAGTTATTATATCATTTATAAAAGAAATTGCATATTAGTTTCAACTGGATGGATTCTAGCTAAGTGATCAAGTATATGCCATATCCATATTACCTCGATCACTTAAGTAGGTGATCAAGTATATATAATATGGATATGACATATACTTGATGACTTAGCTAGGATCCACACGCATCCAGTCAAACTAATCACCTAATGATTTAACAACTCATTATAATGTAAAACAATCACTAAATTAAATTGAAAACACAAAATTAAAGTAAAAATAAAAAATAAAACTAAAACACACCAAAACATTTAGTACTGGTTGGTGTTACCAACCGGTACTAATGTCCTACGCGCCCACGGAGCTGGCTCGTGCCACGTGTTTGCCCTTTAGCACCGGTTCGTGCTGAACCGGTACTAAAGGAGTGGGGGCCTTTAGTGCCTACAATTTAGTGCCGGTTACCGAACCGGCACTAAAGCCCCTTATGAACCGGTGCTATTGCCCGGTTCTGCACTAGTGCAATAGTGGAATCACCGCATCTCGCATTGTGTGAGGCGTGAGAAGAATACGATGGCCTTAGTGGCTTCTTGGGGAGCATTGTGCCTCCACACCGCTCCAACGAAGACGTATTTCCTCTCAAAAAGAAGGAATTTCGGTAACACATCCTCGTCTTCACCGGCTCCACTCTTGATTATTTCGTACCTTTACTTGTGCAAACTTATTAGTGTTACTTCCCTTGCTTACTTGTGTGCTTGTTGTTGTTGCATCATATAGGTTGCTCACCTAGTTGCACATCTAGACAACCTACTTTGATGCAAAGTTTAATTTAGTAAAGAAAAGCTAAAAATTGTTAGTTGCCTATTCACCCCCCCTCCTCCCCTCTAGTCAACCATATCGATCCTTTCAGTGGGCGACATAGTCTGGTGCGTTTCGTGTCTGGACTCCCGCAAAGGCCTCACGCATTTGGTTCCAGTTTGTGGGAAAATCATAGTCCGTACTGCTCTGTGGACATATGGGGGCTGGCCTTGGATGGTTTCCGGGATTTGAACAGTTACGTCCGAACGGTTGCGGGTGGTTTAAGAATTGGCGTTAGAGATGCCCTCAGTTTTTTCCTATATTGTTTCGCTTAGCTGCCGTGGGAGTCGTTCATCCGTCGTATGAAACGTAGCAGCGCCAGCGGATAATGAGCATTTGATTATCTGATTGCTTGGATTTTGGATGGATGTTCAAACCTCAAAGGTCAACGACTAAACGAATTCACCTACTATAAAAAGGGGGAAAACTAAAGAACCAAGAGGCTGCGGCGAACCATTCTTCAGAAAGCATTTTTCCCTTCGCGGAAAATTCTTCAGGCATTATGACATGTGTAAGTTCACACCGATAGCTACTAATTAGAACATGTGTAAATTCCTCACGAGTTGTATAAATACCAGTTTTTTTTGGAGAAAATAACCAGAACATTGACTGGGATTATCGGGTCAGTGAGGTACTGAGGTGTGTGTATTACAGACCTGTCACGCTCATACTGAGTATACATCGAGTGTACGAACACGTACGTATGCCTGGCCCCTCGGTCTACGCATGCCAGAAAACTGACCGGTCAACTAAAGGTAAGATAAACACCGATTAATTTGTGACCGTTGATCCATCCCTCGGATGGAGCCAATGTAAGCCGCGCGGAAGTAACATCAACGTTGAACAATTCTCGCATGTGTGTTCCGATTAAGCTCGAGACGGGCCGATCGCGATCATCGACCTAACACGATTTTGACAACCAAATAACGACATGACGATAAAAAGGGTCAATATAACGTGACAGTCTAAGGCCTTGTTTGATTCATAAGTCTTAAGACTTTTTTTAGTCCCAACTTAAAAGTCTCCTTCAAAAAAAAACCTTAAAAGTCGCTAGTCTTTAAAAAGTCTCTGCCTGTTCCTTTACCTGTTTGGTTTCTGGGACTAAACATGGACTAAGAGATCATGTTATAACTAAAAGTCTCAAAAAGACTTTTTTTGAGGGTCTTCTTTCATAAGTCCTAAATGCCCAATTTAAGTTTATATAAGTCTCTTTTGTTTGGTTTAGATGGGACTAAAAAGGACTTTTTTAAATTCCTATACTAATAAGTCCATGTAAACAAACACCCCCTAAAGTGGAAGATAAAAAAGTGAAAACCCGGAGCCTGTATGAGGTTGGACATATCCCAGTAGTACAGACCCTAGGGAATGAGCTTCTCACAGCGATTTGGCATTCTGGACCATCTGATCGTTTTTCCTCTGCAATCCTGGCCGTTGGGTCTCGGGCTGTTTTGATGTGAGCCAATTAGAATTTCACCACGATTGAGCTCAACCGTTGTATAAAATTCCAATTGCAATAAAACGAAAATTTCATGCTCTCATCGGGACATTTTAGTCATTTCACCCGGGCCCATAAATATCGGTCTCGTCCGTGGTGGAGACCGAGCCGTGCCTGTCCTCTCCTCACTTCCGCCCTCCACTCCCCACTTCCCTAATCCTAACCCCTCCTCTACGTTGCTGATGCCCGTCCTCCTCCTCATGCAACCCCTCCCCTAGCCCCTTCTCTGTGTACCTTCCTCCTCCTACACATAGGATCGCCACCGGCCCTCCCTTGCACTCAAGCTGTAGAGGCGCAACAGACAATGATGGATGACACAACTGCGCGCGGGAACCCAACTGCCACTCTGAAATTTCCACTTTGCCAGATCGTTGGTCAATTCTCGTCGCAGGTCACCACGGCCACCACTCCAGTGACTGCCCTCGTCCTTGTCGCCACCCCGCAACTCGTTCCCGTCGACTAAGACAACCATTGTGATCCCGACCGCCGTCGCAGAAGCTCAGAATGCTACAGGTTCTGGCCATACCACGCCCACCTCCACTGCATGAGATGGCCTTCACCGCGTCACTACCCACCAAGGTCAATTGGTGTTTGTGCAATTTCCAAACGACCAGCACGACCACTACCGAATCTCTGGCCCCATTCGTAGCTCTTCGAGGGGCTGGGCGGCGCCATCACCAAATTTGGCCGCACCCCCACCCCACCCCGGCTCCTGGTCCCTCCCAACTTTTGTCCTTGGCGGCCTAGCGAGCTCCATTGGCCGAAATTGAGCTTGGCTATCGGCGATCATCAAATTAGCCTCCAATCCTCCCCCACCATTGGATCTATCGGAAAAACAACAACTTTCCAATTTTTAGGCACCAATTTTTGGAATCTATTGGACAACATCAGCCACGATGCATATAAATCATCTCTCTCCTACCCTATAATCGCTTTTTTGCATCACTAAGTTTTACATCATCTATTGAAGATGCTATAAGGTGTGTGTGTGTGTGCGCGCACACGCGCGTGTGTTTTTCATGTAGTACTCTTCCCCCTGGTTTTTCTTCCAAAAAAATGCCGCGGATTGCTGGGGAATGATGGTTGAATTGGCGATTCAAATTTTCCGTGTAACACGGCCGATAGCGCACGTTTCCACCTCTGGAGTGGCTGTGACACAACATGGGCGTGTCCATTTGTTGTTTGACCATTGGCTTTAAGAAAGTTCTAGAACCTTCCCAAAACTTTTTTTCTTTTTTCTCTATGTCTTTGCTTTGGTTTTTATTTCCTTTTTCCTTTTTGCGAATATTTTTGAAATTTACGAACATTTTTAAAACTCATAAAACTTTTCTGAAATTTCAAACATTTATTTAAATTCAAACAGTTTTTAAAATTCAGAAAAATTCTCAAATTCGTGAACTATTTTTAAATACTTGAATATAAAAAATCATGACCGTATTTAAAATTTATGAATATTATTTGAAATTTGGAACATTGTTTGAAATCCTGGTACATTTTAATATTCGAAGCAACAATCAAATTGATGAATCATATTTAATCCAACACATTTTCAAATTTATGAATCATATATAATCCAAAGCATTTTTCCAAATTGATGAATCATATTTAATCCATAGCATATTATTGAATTTATGAACATCTTTTAGTTAAAAAATATAAAATATATGGGCGCCCCGCCCCGCTCATGAGTCGGTTCAAAGCACGTGCAGGGTGCACGGTTGACCCTTATAAGCCACGCACCGTGCGGCATGGGTGGTGGAGGGGCACGGCTATATATTGCCCGACGCGAGCTGTAGCGCTTGCTTGCGTAGGGAATCGCCATAAATGAGCCGGCCAAGGTTGGTAGTTCTTTCTTTGTTGCCTTTCCTTTTTTCACATTTTTTCTTTTCTCTATTCCCTTGTTTTCTTACTTTTGTTTATATTTCCAAAAAAGTTATTACTATTATAAAAATCATTTTAATATTAAAATGAAAATACTAACCATACATGTTACAAATGTTAATCATGTATAAAAAACGTTATCATGTATTTAGAAAATATTAATAATGTTTCTAAGAATGTTAAACATGTATAAAAAATAGACATCGATAATATGTATGTTGAAAAAACTTAATCATGTTTCTCAAACAAATGAATCACGTGTTTTAAAATGTTAAGCGTGTATAAAAAATTCCTTATATAAACGAAAAATGTAGAATGTGTATGAAAAAAGTAGACACAAAAAATATATGTTCTAAAAATGTTAATCGTGTATTTAAAAAATGGTAAGCATGTACATAGAAAATATTCCTGATGTATACAAAAAATATACAGTGTGTGTGTGTGACAAAAGTTGACATAAATTATATGTTTTTAGAAAATGTTAATCATGTATTAGAAATTTGTTAAATGTGTAAATGAAAAATGTTAAACATGTATATAGAAAATGTCCCCGATGTATCAAAATATGGAGAATGTGTATGGGAAAGCATATATCGAATTTTTTTGGAAAAATGTTAATCATGTATTAGAAAAATGTTAAGCATGTATATGAAAAATATTAAAGGCATATGTAAAAAATATTCCTAATGTATACAGAAAATATACAATCTATATGGAAAAAAGTAGACATAAAAAATATGTATTTTCAAAAATTACTCGGTATATTTGGAAAAATATTCACGTTCCATACAGAAAACTAATAAAAGATTAAAACCAATAAAGAAACAAATAAAATGAAGAAAAACAATGAAAAATATAAAAGAAACCGATGAGCAAGAAACAATCAACAAAGGTTCTAAAAAGGTAAAGAAAAACACATACAAAAATGAAAGAAATCGGGATAAAACGAAAAAGAAAAACCAAAGAAAACCGGTGAAAATACAAAAAGAACCGAAGAGTAACAAAAAAACAAAAACATAGAAATCCGGCCTAATGCGAACCTATAGCGAGCGAGTACCTCGAACGAGAAAACTGCACTAAAAGGGCCGGCCCGGTCTTGCTCTCCTATAGCAAGACAATCTCCCATATCGCTCTAGGCGAGAAATAGCTCTTGCGGGTTAGGAGGTGTTTGGTTTGTTTGGGTCAAAACACACTTTATTGGTAATCAAAGTCCAAATATATTGGGATCATGTTTAGGTACTGAGTGTCTAGGAGCCACACATGGCGCCCAAAAGAAAGGCATAAAACATGCTTAGTGAGGCTATGTGCCTCTATATTAGAATCAAAGATGAAAGAACATATCGCAAACTGCGTAGAAGTTGCTTTGATCTCTTCACAATGCCAGCATATATGCCTCCCGTGCCCTTGTTGATGTTCGTAACCACTTCGTGGCAGTCCGAGGCTATTATCACATGTGTCAACTGTCAAGGAGGGTTCTAAGGAGGTCTTTGGTGAATCATGCAATCACTAATTCACTACGCAACAATTGTTACTTATAGGTCTCAAGCATGTCCTTATATTCCGCGGTGTGGCAGCCCGTTAGCTGCGAGGGAATAATAGTGGCCCAAACCACCGAAAGAACTCGGTTGGGCTGGCACTGCATACATTGTTTGTATCCGGCGAACAAAGGCGCCAAAAACAGAAAAACAAAGGCGGCAACCCTTTTTTCCTTCAGTGTGGACAAAAACCGAATCTCGATCGTACAGAATATCAGCACCGGAGCACCTGTGGATAAAGAAGCACTGGAGCAGCAGCAGCAGCTGGGTTTTAGCCGGCGTCCCCCCTTTGATCCTGATCAGTGTGTGCCAGCCTCGCCCGTCAACCAGATTGGCACGCCCCATGCCGTATGCACGTACACCGCTGCAAGTGCCTAGGGTAGTCCGTCCGCTAGCGAGCAGTGAGCTGCGCTGGCTGCATCTACAGCACAGAGGTGGTGCCATGCTAATACGTACGTCTATACGACTGTTGATTTGCTTCAGGAACGAACGCGGCTGGACCCTCCCCGACGAGACAAAAAGATTGGCCAAACGCGGCAATAGATTGGCGGCTGGTCCATTTCCATCGATGACCGACCACGCTAGCATGTGAAAGCCGAAGTTGTATCTGCTTCTTTGATGACCCGGGCCAGTATATACGTACGGCTGAACCGCTGAGGATGCAGACCTTGACGTAATACTGCGATGGTGCGTATGGGTGGATCGATCGAGCGGATCGACCACACCAGTGACACCACGAAGGGAACCAGCGAACCGCCATCGCACGCACATCATACAGCAGAGCACGTGGCTTTTCGCACGCGCGTCAGTAGTACTGTACTGCGTAGTAACTAGTAAAACGCTGATGGCGGTGGTTACTGATGGATCGATCTAACCGACTGCTCCAACAAGTCAGTGCTCACCTACGGCATCGTCCAATCGACCATATAACAGTGGACAGATCGATGGTGACTTCACCGCCAAGTCGACGTGAATACAGCTGAGCCTGAGGATATACCTAACTATTGTTTGGGGGATAAAGAGTTTGCCGGAGAAGCCGGTCCTGCATTGGCAGCAGTACACATCGGCACATGTACGTACATTGGCCCTGACAGAAGCAGTGACTTCATCGGGTACAAATGTCAGCATCTCATCATTAATCCTTTGTCGCGTGAGCTTAGGAATTCATGCTCGTGACAAACCCCACACCGGTAAAATCTTGGCTTCAATCCAGGCAGCCCTGGCTGCACCGACCATGTTTCGTTTCTTCCCTTCGATTCCATGCACCATACATCCTGTTCTAGATGCGCGACTACGGTTCAGGTTGGCACAAGACCATTTCATGCCCAGAAATGTTACTGATGGAACCCAATGCTTTCGTCTGAATATTTGTTTTTAATAACCTGGGTAACCCTGAGAGGCGGTAAGAGCTTGCGGTTGAACAATTAACTCTTGATGCAGGCCATGCAACGGTAAAAACATACTCCTTTCGTTTTTATTTACTCTGCATATTAGAGTTGACTGAAGTCAAATTTCGTAAAGTTTGACCAAGTTTATAGAAAACAATATAGACATTTATCATAATAAATCTATACGATGTGAAAGTACATTTAATAATAAATATAATGTTGTTGATTTGTTATTGTATATCTTCATATTTTTTATATAAACTTGGTCAAAGTTTGTAAAGCTTGACTTTGAGCAAACCTAATATGCGGACTAAATAAAAACGGAGGGAGTAATTTGGACACATCCCTCACATTATCGCGTTGCAAGCACATCTTAATGGGTGTCTTCGAGAGCACAAATAGATATGGGACACTCATATTTGTGCCCCTAACTCGAAACCATCACTCAGATTTTCCCCTAGTTTTGAAGCATGCTCAATTTTGCCCCTCTGCCGCCAGCTGCACATATAATAATGCCCTTATGTGTTGTTACCGTTCAGTCAAAGGGATTTGACTTTTCTGGATGTTTGCTGGACATTTTTGCCCCAGGAAAAAATAAAATAGAAATTCAAAAGAAAAGAGAGATGGCATGCTTACCTTTCGGCCCAGGCCGCCGTCTGGTCATCTTCTTCCTCTACCGAGGCCGGGGGCATGTCTCCCGCGTGCCCACCCGAGCGCCACCGTTCCCGTGGCCAACCACGCCAACAAGCTGCAGCGCCATGTCTCCGAGCCCCGCTGTCAAGCTGAGAATCACCAGGCTGACAATAGCGACCTCGGGTGCCCTGCAACTCCGCAACCGCCGCCATCTCTGCCGCCTTTGCCCACCGTCCGCCATCTTCGATTCACCATCGTCCGAGCTCCCCAGATGCTCCCTTACTGTCATAGAGATTCATTTCATGTTGCAGATATTATAGACAACGCGCCAATGAGATCCTTTTCGTCCAGCCCCCTCCCCACGATGCCTTGCTTCGGCGGCCGCATATGAGGTCCATGCGTTCGCTATCAGCCCTCGCCAGTCCCTTCTACCACTCTGGCATGCTTGCGGTGAGACCCTGATTTCTATGCACCTCTACCCCCTCTTCCCCGTGACTTCTAGCCCCTTTGTCGCCAAGCTTTTACAGTGCCACCGCTGGCCTCGGCCATGGCCGATACTCTAGCCAGCCCCGCTCGCCCTACAACTTCCATTCGACACGGACCGAGCCCGGATGTGCGTAGAATGAAAGTACCCAATGTTTTGGTCACCGAACAGATCTCCGATGCCCTCTGTCATGGCTCGCTGGCAACTTAACGCTGGTGGCTTGATTAGAATTAGTGGGTTTCCTATGACATGCGGGGCCCATTAATTAGTTTAGCCCTAATCCTAGGTTGTATTAACAGTATGCTTGTTAGTTGGACTAATTTGTGGGCCCTAACAGTTGACAAAACTCCTAAATCATTTCGAAAAAATAAGTGAGAGAGGGGTCTTTTATTTTTATTTTTATTTGATGGGCCCACATGTAAATGAGTGAGACGGTGGATAGGGTTTTTGTTTTTGTTTTTTCCTCAATGGGTTCCACTTGTAAGTGACACATGAATAGAGGGGCAAAAATGCCAACAAACGCCTAGAAAATGGTCAAGTCCTTTGACTGGATGGTAACGACATAGAATGGCATTTCTATAAGTGCAACTGATGTTGGGGAACGTAGTAATTTCAAAAAAAAATCCTACGCACACGCAAGATCATGGTGATGCATAACAACGAGAGGGGGAGTGTTGTCTACGTACCCTCGTAGACCGTAAGCGGAAGCGTTATGATAACGCGGTTGATGTAGTCGTACGTCTTCACGATCGACCGATCCTAGTACCGAAAGTACGGCACCTCCATGATCTGCACACGTTCGGCTCGGTGATGTCCCACGAACTCACGATCCAGCAGAGCGTCGAGGGAGAGCTTCGTCAGCACGACGGCATGATGCCGGTGATGATGAAGCTACCGGCGCAGGGCTCCGCCTAAGCACTGGAACGATATGACCGAGGTAAATTACGGTGAAGGGGGGCACCGCACATGGCTAAGAGATCAATGATCAACTTGTGTGTCTATGGGGTGCCCCCTCCCCCGTATATAATGGAGTTGAGGAGGGGGAGAGGGTCGGCCTCCTAGGCGCGCCCAAGGGGGGTCCGGGAGTAGGATTCCCCCTTCCCTAGTTGGAGTAGGAGAGGGAAGGAAGGAGGAGAGGGAGAGAAGGAAAGGGGGGCCGGCCCCCCTCCCAATTCGGATTGAGCTTGGGGGGGGGGGCGCCCCCACCTTGGTTTCCTCCTCCTCCTTTCCACTATGGCCCATTAAGGCCCACTGACTCCCCAGGGGGTTCCGGTAACCCCCCGGTACTCTGGTCTATGCCCTAACTCTCTCGAAACGTTTCCGATGTCCAAACATAGTCATCCAATATATCGATCTTTATGTCTCGACCATTTCGAGACTCCTTGTCATGTCCGTGATCACATCCGGGACTCCGAACTACCTTCGGTACATCAAAACACATAAACTCATAATATCGATCGTCACTGAACGTTAAGCGTGCGGACCCTACGAGTTCGAGAACTATGTAGACATGACCGACACACGTCTCCGGTCAATAACCAATAGCGAAACCTGGATGTTCATATTGGCTCCCACATATTCTACGAAGATCTTTATCGGTCAAACCGCATAACAACATACGTTGTTCCCTTTGTCATTGGTATGTTACTTGCCGGAGATTCGATCGTCAGTATCTCAATACCTAGTTCAATCTCGTTACTGGCAAGTGTCTTTACTCGTTCCGTAATGCATCATCCCGCAACTAACTCATTAGTCACATTGCTTGCAAGGCTTATATTGATGTGCATTACCGAGAGGGCCCAGAGATACCTCTCCGACAATCGGAGTGACAAATCCTAATCTCGATCTATGCCAACTCAACAAACACCATCGGAGACACCTGTAGAGCACCTTTATAATCACCCAGTTACGTTGTGACATTTGGTAGCACACAAAGTGTTCCTCCGGTATTCGGGAGCTGCATAATTTCATAGTCATAGGAACATGTATAAATCATTAAGAAAACAATAGCAATATACTAAACGATCAAATGCTAAGCTAACGGAATGGGTCAAGTCAATCACATCATTCTCTGATGATGTGATCCCGTTAATCAAATGACAACTCATGTCCATGGCTGGGAAACTTAACCATCTTTGATTCAACGAGCTAGTCAAGTAGAGGCATACTAGTGACACTTTGTTTGTCTATGTATTCACACATGCACTAAGTTTCCGGTTAATACAATTCTAGCATGAATAATAAACATTTACCATAATATAAGGAAATATAAATAACAACTTTATTATTGCCTCTATGGCATATTTCCTTTAGTCTCCCACTTGCACTAGAGTCAATAATCTAGATTACACAGTAATGATTCTAACACCCATGGAGTCTTGGTGCTGATCATGTTTTGCTCTGAGAGAAGCTTAGTCAACGGGTCTGCAACATTCAGATCTATATGTATCTTGCAAATCTCTATGTCTTCCTCCTTGACTTGATCGCGGATGGAATTGAAGCGTCTCTTGATGTGCTTGGTTCTCTTGTGAAATCTGGATTCCTTTGGCAAGGCAATTGCACCAGTATTGTCACAAAAGATTTTTCATTGGACCCGATGCACTAGGTATGACACTTAAGATCGGATATGAACTCCTTCATCCAGACTCCTTCATTTGCTGCTTCCGAAGCAGCTATGTACTCGGCTTCACACGTAGATCCCGCCATGATGCTTTTTTTTAGAACTGCACCAATTGACAGCTCCACCGTTCAATATAAATACGTATCCGGTTTGTGACTTAGAGTCATCCGGATCAGTGTCAAAGCTTGCATCGACGTAACCATTTACAACGAGCTCTTTCTGACCTCCATAAATGAGAAACATATCCTTAGTCCTTTTCAGGTATTTCAGGATGTTCTTGACCGCTGTCCAGTGATCCACTCCTGGATTACTTTGGTACCTCCCTGCTACACTGATAGCAAGGCACACATCAGGTCTGAAGCATAGGAAACACCTTTCATTTTCTCTCTATCTTTTGTAGTGGTCGGGCATTGAGTCTGACTCAACTTTACACCTTGTAACACAGGCAAGAACCCTTTCTTTGCTTGATCCATTTTGAACTTCTTCAAAACTTTATCAAGGTATGTGCTTTGTGAAAGTCCAATTAAGCATCTTGATCTATCTCTATAGATCTTGATGCCTAATATATAAGCAGCTTCACCGAGGTCTTTCATTGAAAAACTCTTGTTCAAGTATCCTTTTATGCTATCCAGAAATTCTATATCATTTCCAATCAACAATATGTCATCCACATATAATATTAGAAATGCTACAGAGCTCCCACTCACTTTCTTGTAAATACAGGCTTCTCCGAAAGTCTGTATAAAACCATATGCTTTAATCACACTATCAAAATGTTTATTCCAACTCCGAGATGCTTGCACCTGTCCATAAATGGACCGCTGGATTTTGCACACTTTGTTAGCATCCTTTGGATCGTTAAAACCTTCTGGTTGCATCTTTTACAACTCTTCTTCCAGAAATCCATTCAGGAATGCAATCTTTACATCCATTTGCCAAATTTCATAATCATAAAATGCAGCAATTGCTAACATGATTCGGATGAACTTATGCATCGTTACGGGTGAGAATGTCTCATCGTAGTCAACTCCTTGAACTTGTCGAAAACCTTTCGCAACAAGTTGAGCTTTGTAGACAGTAACATTACCGTCAGCGTCAGTCTTCTTCTTGAAGATCCATTTATTCTCGATGGCTCGCCGATCATCGGGCAAGTCAACCAAAGTACACACTTTGTTCTCACACATGGATCCCATCTCAGATTTCATGGCCTCTATCCATTTCGCGGAATCTGGGCTCATCATCGCTTCCTCATAGTTTGTAGGTTCGTCATGGTCAAGTAACATGACTTCCAGAGCAGGATTATCGTACCACTCTGGTGCGGATCTTACGCTGGTTGACCTACGAGGTTCGGTAGTAACTTGATCTAAAGTTATATGATCATCATCATTAGCTTCCTCACTAATTGGTGTAGGAGTCATAGGAACAGGTTTCTGTGATGAACTACTTTCCAATAAGGGAGCAGGTTCAGTTACCTCATCAAGTTCTACTTTCCTCCAACTCACTTCTTTCGAGAGAAACTCCTTCTCTAGAAAGGATCCATTCTTAGCAACGAATGTCTTGCCTTCAGATCTATGATAGAAGATGTACCCAACAGTCTGCTTTGGGTATCCTATGAAGACACATTTCTCTGATTTGGGTTCGAGCTTATCAGGTTGAAGCTTTTTCACATAAGCATCGCAGCCCCAAACTTTAAGAAACGACAACTTGGGTTTCTTGCTAAACCACAGTTCATAAGGTGTAGTCTCAACGGATTTAGATGGTGCCCTATTTAACGTGAATGCAGCTGTCTCTAAAGCATAACCCCAAAACGATAGCGGTAAATCAGTAAGAGACATCATAGATCGCACCATATCCAGGAAAGTGCGATTACGACGTTCGGACACACCATTACGTTGTGGTGTTCTGCGTGGCGTGAGTTGCCTAACTATTCCGCATTGCTTCAAATGAAGACCAAACTCGTAACTCAAATATTCTCCTCCACGATCAGATCGTAGAAACTTTATTTTCTTGTTACGATGATTTTCCACTTCACTCTGAAATTCTTTGAACTTTTCAGATGTGTCAGACTTATGTTTCATTAAGTACATATACCCATATCTGCTCAAATCATCTGTGAAGGTGAGAAAATAACGATATCCGACGCGAGCCTCAATGTTCATTGGACCACATACATCAGTGTGTATGATTTCCAATAACTCTGTTGCTCGCTCCATTGTTCCGGAGAACGGAGTTTGTCATCTTGCCCATGAGGCATGGTTCGCAAGTACCAACTGATTCATAATCAAGTGATTCCAGAAGTCCATCAAAATGGAGTTTCTTCATGCGCTTTACACCAATACGACCCAAACGGCGGTGCCACAAATAAGTTGCACTATCATTATCAACTTTGCATCTTTTGACTTCAATACTATGAACATGGGTATCACTACTATCAAGATTTAGTAAAAATAGACCACTCATCAAGGGTGCATGACCATAAAATATATTACTCATATAAACAGAACAACCATTATTCTCTGATTTAAATGAATAATCGTCTCGCATTAAACAAGATCCAGATACAATGTTCATGCTCAACGCTGGCACCAAAAAACAATTATTTAGGTCTAAAATTAATCCTGAAGGTAGATGTAGAGGTAGCGTGCCGACGGCGATCACATCGACTTTGGAACCATTTCCCACACGCATCGTCACCCCGTCCTTAGCCAATCCTCGCTTAATCCGTAGCCCCTGTTTCGAGTTGCAAATGTCAGCAACTGAACCAGTATCAAATACCCAGGCACTACTGCGAGCATTAGTAAGGTACACATCAATAACATGTATATCAAATATACCTTTCACTTTGCCATCCTTCTTCTCCGCCAAATACTTGGGGCAGTTCCGCTTCCAGTGACCAGTCACTTTGCAGTAGAAGCACTCAGTTTCAGGCTTAGGTCCATACTTGGGTTTCTTCACTTGAGCAGCAACTGGCTTGTTGTTCTTCTTGAAGTTTCCCTTCTTCCCCTTACCCTTTTTCTTGAAACTAGTGGTCTTCTTGACCATCAACACTTGATGCTCCTTCTTCATTTCTACCTCCGCAGCCTTTAGCATTGCGAAGAGCTCGGGAATAGTCTTATCCATCCCTTGCATATTATAGTTCATCACGAAGCTCTTGTAGCTTGGTGGCAGTGATTGAAGAACTCTATCAATGACACTATCATCAGGAAGATTAACTCCCAGCTAAGTCAAGTGGTTGTGGTACCCAGACATTTTGAGTATATGTTCACTGACAGAACTATTCTCCTCCATTTTGCAGCTTTAGGACTAATTGGAGACTTCATATCTCTCAATCCGGGCATTTGCTTGAAATATTAACTTCAACTCCTGGAACATCTCATATGCTCCATGACGTTCAAAACGTCATTGAAGTCCCGGTTCTAAGCCGTAAAGCATGGCACACTGAACTATCGAGTAGTCATCAGCTTTGCTCTGCCAGGTGTTCACAACAACTGGCGTTGCTCCTGCAGTGGGTTCATCACCTAGCGGTGCTTCCATGACGTAATTCATCTGTGCAACAATGAAGATAATCCTGAAGTTACGGACCCAGTCCGTGTAGTTGCTACCATCATCTTTCAACTTAGCTTTTTGTAGGAACGCATTAAAATTCAATGGAACAACAACACGGGCCATCTATCTACAACAACATAGACATGCAAAATACTATCAGGTACTAGGTTCATGATAAATTAAAGTTCAATTAATCAAATTACTTAAGAACTCCCACTTTGATAGACATCTCTCTAATCATCTAAGTGATCACGTGATCCATATCAACTAAACCATGTCCGATCATCATGTGAGATGGAGTAGTTTTCATTGGTGAACATCACTATGTTGATCATATCTACTATATGATTCACGCTCGACCTTTCGGTCTCAGTGTTCCGAGGCCATATCTGCATATGCTAGGCTCATCAAGTTTAACCCGAGTATTCTGCCTGCAAAACTGGCTTGCACCCGTTGTATGTGAACGTAGAGCTTATCACACCCGATCATCATGTGGTGTCTTGGCACGACTATTGGGGAACGTAGTAATTTCAAAAAAAAAATCCTACGCGCACGCAAGATCATGGTGATACATAGCAACGAGAGAGGAGAGTTTTGTCCATGTACCCATGTAGACCGTAAGCAGAAGCGTTATGAGAACGCGGTTGATGTAGTCGTACGTCTTCACGACCCGACCGATCCAAGTACTGAACGCACGGCACCTCCGAGTTCAGCACACGTTCAGCCCGGTGACGTCCCACGAACTCCGGTCCAGCAGAGCTTCGAGGGAGAGTTCCATCAGCACGACAGAGTGATGACGGTGATGATGATGCTACCAACGCAGGGCTTCGCCTAAGCACCGCTATGATATGACCGAGGTGGATTATGGTGGAGGGGGGTACCGCACACGGCTAAAAGATCAACTGATCAACTTGTGTGTTCTAGGGTGCCCCCTCCCCACGTATATAAAGGAGAGAGGGGAGGCCGGCCGGCCTCTCTAGGCACGCCAAGGGGGGAGGAATCCTCCTCCTAGTAGGAGTAGGATTCCTCCTTTCCTAGTCCTACTAGGAGGTGGAAGGAAGGAGAAGGGGAGGAGAAGGAAAGAGGAGGCGCAGCCCCTCCCCTAGTCCAATTCGGACAAGGCCCATGGGGGCGCGTGGCCAGCCCTCGTGGCTTCTCCTCTTTTTTCCTTAAATCCCACTAAGGCCCATATGTACTCCCGTATTCCCGTAACTCCCCCGGTACTCCGAAAAATACCCGGATCACTCGGAACCTTTTCGATGTCCGAATATAGGCTTCCAATATATCAATCTTTACGGCTCGATCATTTCGAGACTCCTCGTCATGTCCGTGATCACATCCAGGACTCCGAACAACCTTCGGTACATCAAATCACATAAACTCATAATACCAATCATCACCAAACGTTAAGCGTGCGGACCCTACTGTTGGAAATATGCCCTAGAGGCAATAATAAAAGTATTATTATATTTCATTGTTCATGATAATTGTCTTTTATTCATGCTATAACTGTATTATCCGGAAATCGTAATACACGTGTGAATACATAGACCTCAATATGTCCCTAGTGAGCCTCTAGTTGACTAGCTCGTTGTGATCAACAGATAGTCATGATTTCCTGGCTATGGACATTGGATGTCGTTGATAACGGGATCACATCATTAGGAGAATGATGTGATGGACAAGACCCAATCCTAAGCATAGCACAAAGGTCGTTTAGTTTGTTTGCTAGAGCTTTGCCAATGTCAAGTATCTCTTCCTTAGACCATGAGATCGTGTAACTCCCGGATACCGTAGGAGTGCCTTGGGTGTATCAAACGTCACAACGTAATTGGGTGACTATAAAGGTGCATTACAGGTATCTCCGAAAGTAGCTGTTGGGTTGACACGGATCGAGACTGGGATTTGTCACTCCGTATGACGGAGAGGTATCTCTGGGCCCACTCGGTAATGCATCATCATAATGAGCTCAAGGTGACCAAAGTGTTGGCCAAGAGATCATGCATTACGGTACGAGTAAAGTGACTTGCGGGTAACGAGACTGAACAAGGTATTGGGATACCGACGATCGAGTCTCGGGCAAGTAACGTACCGATTGACAAAGGGAATTGTATACAGGGTTTGATCGAATCCTCGACATCGTGGTTCATCCGATGACAACATCGAGAAGCATGTGGGAGCCAACATGGGTATCCAGATCCCGCTGTTGGTTATTGACCGGAGAACGTCTCGGTCATGTCTACATGTCTCCCGAACCCGTAGGGTCTACACACTTAAGGTTCGATGACGCTAGGGTTATAAAGGAAGTTTGTATGTGGTTACCGAATGTTGTTCAGAGTCCCGGATGAGATCCCGGACGTCACGAGGAGTTCCGGAATGGTCTGGAGGTAAAGATTTATATATGGGAAGTCCTATTTTGGCCACCGGAAAATGTTCGGGATTTTTCGGTATTGTACCGGGAAGGTTCTAGAAGGTTCCGGAGTGGGGCCCACCTGCATGGGGGGACCCACATGAACGTGAGTAGTGGGGGAAAGGCCCCACACCCCTGGTCAAGGCGCACCAAGATCCCCCCTTAGAAGGAATAAGATCATATCCCGAAGGGATAAGATCAAGATCCCTAAAAAGGGGGGATAACAATCGGTGGGGAAGGAAATGATGGGATTTCTTTCCTCCCACCTTGGCCAACGCCCCAATGGACTTGGAGGGCAAGAAACAAGCCCCTCCACCCCTATATATAGTGGGGAGGCGCATGGGAGCTTAAGACAAGCCAAGGCGCAGCCCCTCCCCTCCCCAACACCTCTCCTCCTCCGTATATGCTTGGCGAAGCCCTGTCGGAGTACTGCTGCACCAACTACACCACGCCGTCGTGCTGCCGTTGGAGCAATCTTCCTCAACCTCTCCTTCCCCCTTGCTGGATCAAGAAGGAGGAGACGTCTCCCGTCCCGTACGTGTGTTGAACGCGGAGGTGCTGTCCGTTCAGCACTTGGACATCGGTGATCCAAATCACGTTCGAGTACGACTCCATCATCACCATCCCCTTGGCTAGCTTCCGCTCGTGATCTACAAGTGGTATGTAGATGCAAACTCTCTCCCTTGACTCGTTGCTTAGATGAACTCATAGATGGATCTTGGTGAAACCGTAGGAAAAATTTTAATTTTCTGCAATGTTCCCCAACACCTACGGGTTCGAGAACTATGCAGACATGACCGAGACATGTCTCCGGTCAATAACCAATAGCGGAACCTGGATGCTCATATTGGCTCCTACATATTCTACGAAGAACTTTATCGTTCAAATCGCATAACGGTATACGTTGTTCCCTTTGTCATCGGTATGTTACTTGCCCGAGATACGATCGTCGGTATCTCAATACCTAGTTCAATCTCGTTACCGGTAAGTCTCTTTACTCATTTCATAATGCTACATCCCGTAACTAACTCATTAGCTACATTGCTTGCAAGGCTTATAGTGATGTACATTACTGAGAGGGCCCAAAGATACCTCTCCGACAATCGGAGTGACAAATCCTAATCTTGATCCATGCCAACTCAACAAACACCATCGGAGACACCTGTAGAGCACCTTTAGAATCACCCAGTTACGTTGTGACGTTTGGTAGCACACAAAGTGTTCCTCCGGTATTCGGGAGTTGCATGATCTAATAGTCATAGGAACATGTATAGTTATGGAGAAAGCAATATCAACAAACTAAACGATCATCGTGTTAAGCTAACGGATGGGTCAAGTCAATCACATCATTTTCTAATGATGTGATCCCATTAATCAATTGACAACTCATGTTTATGGTTAGGAAACATAACCATCATTGATTCAACGAGCTAGTCAAGTAGAGGCAAACTAGTGACACTCTGTTTGTCTATGTATTCACACATGTACTAAGTTTCTGGTTAATACAATTCTAGCATGAATAATAAACATTTATCATGATATAAGGAAATAGAAATAACAACTTTATTATTGCCTCTAGGGCATATTTCTTTCAGTCTCCCACTTGTACTAGAGTCAATAATCTAGTTCACATCATCATGTGATTTAACACCAATAGTTCACATCTTTATGTGACTAGTTCACATCTCCATGTGACTAACACCCAAAGGGTTTACTAGAGTCAATAATCTAGTTCACATCGCTATGTGATTAACACCCAAAGAGTGATCATGTTTTGCTTGTGAGAGAAATTTAGTCAACGGGTCTGCCACATTCAGAGACGTATGTATTTTTGCAAATTTTCTATGTCTACAATGCTTTGCACGGAGCTACTCTAGCTAATTGCTCCCACTTTCAATATGCATCTAGATCGAGACTTAGAGTCATCCAGATCGGTGTCAAAGCTTGCATCGACGTAACTCTTTACAACGAACTCTTTGTCACCTCCATAACCGAGAAACATTTCCTTATTCCAGTAAGGATAATTTTTTAACGCTGTCCAGTGATCCACTCCTAGATCACTATTGTACCCTCTTGCCAAACTTATGGTGAGGTACACAATAGGTCTGGTACACAGCATAGCATACTTTATAGAACCTATGACTGAGGCATAGGGAATGACTTTTCATTCTCTTTCTATTTTCTGCTGTGGTCGGGTTTTGAGCCTTTACTCAACTTCACGCCTTGCAACACAGGCAGGAACTCCTTCTTTGACTGTTCCATTTTGAACTACTTCAAAATCTTGTCAAGGTATGTACTCATTGAAAATATATCAAGCGTCTTGATCTATCTCTATAGATCTTGATGCTCAATATGTAAGTAGCTTCACCGAGGTCTTTCTTTGAAAAACTCCTTTCAAACACTCCTTTATGATTTCCAGAAAATTCTACATTATTTTCGATCAATAATATGTTATTCACATAAACTTATCAGAAATGTTGTAGTGCTCCCACTCACTTTCTTGTAAATACAGGCTTCACCGCAAGTCTGTATAAAACCATATGCTTTGATCACTTTATCAAAGCATATATTCCAACTCTGAGATGCTTGCACCAGTCCATAGATGGATCGCTGGTGCTTGCTCACTTTGTTAGTACCTTTAGGATCGACAAAACCTTCTGGTTGCATCATATACAACTCTTCTTTAATAAATCCATTAAGGAATGCACTTTTGACATCCATTTGCCAGATTTCATAAAATGCAGCAACTGCTAACATGATTCAGACAGACTTTTAAGCATTGATACGAGTGAGAAAATCTCATCGTAGTCAACACCTTGAACTTGTCGAAAACATTTTGTGACCATTCGAGCTTTGTAGATAGTAACACTACTATCAGCGTCCATCTTCCTCTTGAAGATCCATTTATTCTCAATGACTCACCGATCATCGAGCAAGTCAATCAAAGTCCATACTTTGTTCTCATACATGGATCCCATCTCATATTTCATGGCCTCAAGCCATTTTGTGGAATCTGGGCTCATCATTGATACGTCTCCAACGTATCTATAATTTTTGATTGCTCCATGCTATATTATCTACTATTTTGGACATTATTGGGCTTTATTATCCACTTTTATATTATATTTGGGACTAACCTATTAACCGGAGGCCCAGCCCAGAATTGCTGTTTTTTGCCTGTTTTAGGGTTTCAAAGAAAAGGAATATCAAATGGAGTCCAAACGGAATGAAACCTTCGGGAATGTGATTTTCTCATCGAATACAACTTAGGAGACTTGGACCCTACGCCAAGGCACGTAACAGGAGGCCACGAGGTAGGGGGCGCGCCCTACCCTACCAGGCGCGCCCCCACCCTCATGGGCCCCCTGTTGCTCCACCGACGTACTTCCTCCTCCTATATATACCCACGTACCCCCAAACGATCAGATACGGAGCCAAAACCCTAATTCCACCGCCGTAACTTTCTGTATCCACGAGATCCATCTTGGGGCCTGTTCCGGAGCTCCGCCGGAGGGGGCATCGATCACGGAGGGCTTCTACATCAACACCATAGCCTCTCCGATGAAGTGTGAGTAGTTTACTTCAGACCTACAGGTCCATAGTTAGTAGCTAGATGGCTTCTTCTCTCTTTTTGGATCTCAATACAATGTTCTCCCCCTCTCTTGTGGAGATCTATTCGATGTAATCTTCTTTTTGAGGTGTGTTTGTTGAGACCGATGAATTGTGGGTTTATGATCAAGTCTATCTATGAATAATATTTGAATCTTCTCTGAATTCTTTTATGTATGATTGGTTATCTTTGCAAGTCTCTTCGAATTATCAGTTTGGTTTGGCCTACTAGATTGATCTTTCTTGCAATGGGAGAAGTGCTTAGCTTTGGGTTCAATCTTGCGGTGTCCTTTCCCGGTGACAGTAAGGGCAGCAAGGCATGTATTGTATTATTGCCATCGAGGATAACAAGATGGGGTTTTCTTCATATTGCATGAGTCTATCCCTCTACATCATGTCATCTTGCTTAAGGCGTTACTCTGTTTTTACTTAATACTCTAGATGCATGCTGGATAGCGGTCGACGAGTGGAGTAATAGTAGTAGATGCAGGCAGGAGTCGGTCTACTTGTCTCGGACGTGATGCCTATATACATGATCATACCTAGATATTCTCATAACTATGCTCAATTCTGTCAATTGCTCAACAGTAATTTGTTCACCCACCATAGAATACTTATGCTCTCGAGAGAAGCCACTAGTGAAACCTATGGCCCCCGGGTCTATCTTTATCATATCAGTCTCCTACTACTTAGTTATTTGCTTTGCTACTTACTTTGCCTTTATTTTACTTTGCATCTTTATCATAAAAATACCAAAAAAATTATCTTATCATATCTATCATATCTCACTCTCGTAAGTGGCCCTATAGGGATTGACAACCCCTATTTGCATTGGTTGCAAGGATTTATTTGTTTTGTGCATGTATGAGGGACTCGCACGTGGCCTCCTACTGGATTGATACCTTGGTTCTCAAAAACCGAGGGAAATACTTATGCTACTTTGCTGCATCATCCCCTCCTCTTCGGGGAAAACCAACACAATGCTAAAAGAGGTAGCAAGAAGGATTTCTGGCGCTGTTGCCGGGGAGGTCTATGCAAAAGTCTACATACCAAGTACCCATCACATACCCTTATCTCCCGCATTACATTATTTGCCATTTGCCTCTCGTTTTCCTCTCCCCCCACTTCACCCTTGCCGTTTTATTTTCCCTACTCATGGTTTAAATTTGTGGATGATTATACAAAACTTTTATGCTGGATTGAATTTTGCTTCTAGAAATTTTTTAGATTCGGCCGCGGGAGGCACTTTTATGGAAGTCACTTTAGGAGAAGCTACTAAACTCCTAGATAATATTATGGTTAATTATTCTCAATGGTATACTGAAAGATCTACTAATAAAAAGGTGCATGTGATAGAAGAAATTAATGTTTTGAGTGGAAAGATGGATGAACTTATGAAATTATTTGCTAATAAGAGTGTTTCTTCTGATCCTAATGATATGCCCTTGTCTACTTTGATTGAGAATAATAATGAATCTATGGATGTGAATTTTGTTGGTAGGAACAATTTTGGTAACAACGCGTATAGAGGAAATTTCAACCCTAGGCCTCATCCTAGTAATCCCTCTAATAATTATGGTAATTCCTACAACAATTCTTATGGAAATTATAATAAGATTCCCTCTGATTTTGAATCTAATATTAAAGAATTTATTACTTTGCAAAAGAATTTTAATGCTATGATTGAAGAAAAATTGCTTAAGATTGATGATTTGGCTAGGAACGTTGATAGAATTGATCTTGATGTTGATTCTTTGAAACTTAGATCTATTCCACCTAAGCATGATATCAATGAGTCTCTCAAAGACGTGAGAATTTCCATTGATGAGTGCAAAGAAAGAACCGCTAGGATGCGTGCTAAGAAAGATGCCTTTATAAAAGCGTGTTCTGCTAGTTCCTATGAAAATAATGATGAAGATCTAAAAGTTATTGATGTGTCCCCTATTAAATCGTTGTTTTGCAATATGAATCTTGATAATGATGGGACTGAATATGATCCACCTTTACCTAGTAGGCGTTCCAAGAATTCTGAATCTTTTGATCTTGATGCTAAATTTGATAAAAGTGGGATTGAAGAAATTAAAACCCTAGATGTTGCTAAACACACAATTATGGATTTCAAGGAATTTAACTATGAAAATTGCTCTTTGATTGATTGTATTTCCTTGTTGCAATCCGTGCTAAATTCTCCTCACGCTTATAGTCAAATAAAGCGTTTACTAAACATATCATTGATGCCTTGATGCAATCTTATGAAGAAAAACTTGAATTGGAAGTTTCTATCCCTAGTAAACTTTATGATGAGTGGGAACCAACTATTAAAATTAAAATTAAATATCATGAATGCTATGCTTTATGTGATTTGGGTGCTAGTGTTTCCACGATTCCAAAGACTTTGTGTGATTTGTTAGGTTTCCGTGATTTTGATGATTGCTCTCTGAACTTGCACCTTGCAGATTTCACTATTAAGAAACCTATGGGAAGAATTAATGATGTTCTTATTGTTGCAAATAGGAATTATGTGCCCATAGATTTTATTGTTCTTGACATAGATTGCAATCCTTCATGTCCTATTATTCTTGGTAGACCTTTCCTTACAACGATTGGTGCAATTATTGATATGAAGGAAGGAAATATTAGATTCCAATTTACTTTAAGGAAAGACATGGAACAATTTCATAGAAATAAAATTAAATTACCTTATGAATCTATTATGAGAGCCACTTATGTATTGCCTACCAAAGATGGCAATACCTAGATCTATTCGTGATTGTTATGCCTAGCTAGGGGTGTTAAACGATAGCGCTTGTTGGGAGGCAACCCAATTTTATTTTTATTCCTTGCTTTTTGCTCCTGTTTGGTAATAAATAAATTATATAGCCTCTGTTTTGGTTGTGTTTTTTTGTGTTTAGTTAGTGTTTGTGCCAAGTAGAACCGTTGGGAAGACTTGGGGAAAGTCTTGTTGAACTTGCTGTAAAAAACAGAAACTTTAGCGCTCACGATAACTGCTGTCATTTTTATTTGGAGAGTGATATTTAGTTAATTCTTTTTGAAGATGATTAATAGATAAATTCCTCACGTCCAGAGATTTATTTTAGAATTTTTGGGGTTCCAGATCTTGCGCTAGCTACAGATTACTTCAGACTATTCTGTTTTTAACAGATTCTGTTTTTCGTGTGTTGTTTGCTTATTTTGATGAATCTATGACTAGTAAAATAGTTTATAAACCATAGAGAAGTTGGAATACAGTAGGTATAATACCCATATAAATAAATAATGAGTTCATTACAGTACCTTGAAGTGGTCTTTTGTTTTCTTTCGCTAACGGAGCTCACGAGATTTTCTACTTTAAGTTTTGTGTTGTGAAGTTTTCATGTTTTGGGTAAAGATTTGATGGATTATGGAACAAGGAGTGGCAAGAGCCTAAGATTGGGGATGCCCATGGCACCCCCAAGATAATCTAAGGACACCTAAAAGCCAAAGCTTGGGGATGCCCCGGAAGGCATCCCCTCTTTCGTCTACTTCTATCGGTAACTTTACTTGGAGCTATATTTTTATTTACCACATGATATGTGTTTTGCTTGGAGTGTCTTGTATTATTTGAGTCTTTTCTTGTTAGTTTACCACAATCATCCTTGCTGTACACACCTTTTGAGAGAGCCATACATGTTTTGTAATTTGTTAGAATACTCTATGTGCTTCGCTTATATCTTTTGAGTTATATAATTTTGCTCTAGTGCTTCACTTATATCTTTTAGAGCACGGTGGTGGATTTGTTTTATAGAAACTATTGATCTCTCATGCTTCACTTAGATTATTTTGAGAGTATTAAATAGCATGGTAATTTGCTTAAAATCCTAATATGCTTGGTATGCAAGATTAATAATAAAACTTTCTTATGAGTGTGTTGAATACTATGATAAGTTTGATACTGGATAATTGTTTTGAGATATGGAGATGGTGATATTAAAGTCATGCTAGTTGAGTAGTTGTGAATTTGAGAAATACTTGTGTTGAAGTTTGTGATTCCCGTAGCATGCACGTATGGTGAACCGTTATGTGATGAAGTCGGAGCATGATTTATTTATTGATTGTATTCCTTATGAGTGGCGGTTGGGGACGAGCGATGGTCTTTTCCTACTAATCTATCCCCCTAGGAGCATGCGCGTAATACTTTGCTTTGATAACTTGTAGATTTTTGCAATAAGTATATGAGTTCTTTATGACTAATGTTGAGTCCATGGATTATACGCACTCTCACCCTTCCACCTTTGCTAGCCTCTCTAATACCGCGCACCATTCGCCGGTATCATACACCTACCATATACCTTCCTCAAAACAGCCACCATACCTACCTATTATGGCATTTCCATAGGCATTCCGACATATATTGCCATGCAACTTTCCACCCTTCCGTTTATGACACACCCCATCATTGTCATATTGCTTAGCATGATCATGTAGTTGACATCGTATTTGTGGCAAAGCCACCATTCATAATTCTTTCATACATGTCACTCATGCATCATTGCATATCTCGGTACACCGCCAGAGGCATTCACATAGAGTCATATTTTGTCCTAAGTATCGAGTTGTAATTGTTGAGTTGTAAGAAAAATAAAAGTGTGATGATCATCATTATTAGAGCATTGTCCCAGTGAGGAAAGGATGATGGAGACTATGATTCCCCCACAAGTCGGGATGAGACTCCGGACAAAAAATAAATAAAAGAGGCCAAAGAAGCCCAAATAAAAAAAAGAGAAAGAAAAGAGGCCATAAAAAAGGCCCAAATAAAAATAATGAGAGAAAAAGAGAGAAGGGACAATGTTACTATCCTTTTACCACACTTGTGCTTCAAAGTAGCACCATGATCTTCATAGTAGACAGTCTCTCATGATATCATTCTCATATACTAGCGGAAATCTTTCATTATAGAACTTGGCTTGTATATTCCAATGATGGGCTTCCTAAAATTGCCCTAGGTCTTCATGAGCAAGCAAGTTGGATGCACACCCACTTAGTTTCTTTTTGAGCTTTCATATACTTATAGCTCTAGTGCATCCGTTGCATGGCAATCCCTACTCACTCACATTGATATCTATTGATGGGCATCTCCATAGCCCGTTGATACGCCTAGTTGATGTGAGACTATCTTATCCTTTTTTTCTTCTCCACAACCACCACTCTATTCCACCTATAGTGCTATATCCATGGCTCACGCTCATGTATTGCATAAAAATTGAATTTTTTTTGAGAATGTCAAAAGTATGAAACAATTGCTTGGCTTGTCATCGGGGTTGTGCATGATTTAAATATTTTGTGTGGTGAAGATAGAGCATAGCCAGACTATATGATTTTGTAGGGATAACTTTCTTTAGCCATGTTATTTTGAGAAGACATAATTGCTTTGTTAGTATGCTTGAAGTATTATTATTTTCTATGTCAATATGAAGTTTTGTCTTGAATCTTTCGGATCTGAATATTCATACCACAATTAAGAAGAATTACATTAAAATTATGCCAAGTAGCACTCCGCATCAAAAATTCTGTTTTTATCATTTACCTACTAGAGGATGAGCAGCAATTAAGCTTGGGGATGCTTGATACGTCTCCAACGTATCTATAATTTTTGATCGCTCCATGCTATATTATCTACTATTTTGGACATTATTGGGCTTTAGTATCCACTTTTATATTATATTTGGGACTAACCTATTAACCGGAGGCCCAGCCTAGAATTGCTGTTTTTTGCCTGTTTTAGGGTTTCGAAGAAAAGGAATATCAAACGGAGTCCAAACGAAATGAAACCTTCGGGAACGTGATTTTCTCATCGAATACAACTCAAGAGACTTGGACCCTACGCCAAGGCACGTAACAGGAGGCCACGAGGTAGGGGGCTCGCCCTACCCTACCAGGCGCCCCCACCCTCATGGGCCCCCCTATTGCTCCACCGACATACTTCTTCCTCCTATATATACCCACGTACCCCCAAACGATCGGATACGGAGCCAAAACCCTAATTCCACCGCCGTAACTTTCTGTATCCACGAGATCCCATCTTGGGGCCTGTTCCGGAGCTCCGCCGGAGGGGGCATCGATCACGAGGGGCTTCTAAATCAACACCATAGCCTCTCCGATGAAGTGTGAGTAGTTTACTTCAGACCTACGGGTCCATAGTTAGTAGCTAGATGGCTTCTTCTCTCTTTTTGGATCACAATACAATGTCCCCCCCTCTCTTGTGGAGATCTATTCGATGTAATCTTCTTTTTGAGGTGTGTTTGTTGAGACCGATGAATTGTGGGTTTATGATCAAGTCTATCTATGAATAATATTTGAATCTTCTCTGAATTCTTTTATGTATGATTGGTTACCTTTGCAAGTCTCTTTGAATTATCAGTTTGGTTTGGCCTACTAGATTGATCTTTCTTGCAATGGGAGAAGTGCTTAGCTTTGGGTTCAATCTTGCGGTGTCCTTTCCCGGTGACAGTAAGGGCAGCAAGGCACGTATTGTATTGTTGCCATCGAGGATAACAAGATGGGGTTTTCTTCATATTGCATGAGTCTATCCCTCTACATCATGTCATCTTGCTTAAGGCGTTACTCTGTTTTTACTTAATACTCTAGATGCATGCTGGATAGTGGTCGATGAGTGGAGTAATAGTAGTAGATGCTGGCAGGAGTCGGTCTACTTGTCTCGGACGTGATGCCTATATACATGATCATACCTAGATATTCTCATATCTATGCTCAATTCTGTCAATTGCTCAACAGTAATTTGTTCACCCTCCGTAGAATACTTATGCTCTCGAGAGAAGCCACAAGTGAAACCTATGGCCCCCGGGTGTATCTTTATCATATCAATCTCCTACTACTTAGTTATTTGCTTTGCTATTTACTTTGCCTTTATTTACTTTGCATCTTTATCACAAAAGTACCAAAAATATTATCTTATCATATCTATCAGATCTCACTCTCGTAAGTGGCCGTGTAGGGATTGACAACCCCTTATCGCGTTGATTGAGAGGATTTATTTGTTTTTGTGCAGGTGCGAGGGACTCGCGCGTAGCCTCCTATTGGATTGATACCTTTGTTCTCAGAAACTGAGGGAAATACTTACGCTACTTTGCTGCATCATCCCTTCCTCTTCGGGGAAAACCAACACAGTGCTCAAGAGGTAGCATTCTACTCGTGCATATAACATCTACGCATAAACCTGGCTCTGATAGCACTATTGGGGAACGTAGTAATTTCAAAAAAATTCCTACGCACACGCAAGATCATGGTGATGCATAGCAACGAGAGGGGAGAGTGTTGTCTATGTACCCTCGTAGACCGTAAGCGGAAGCGTTATGACAACGCAGTTGATGTAGTCGTACGTCTTCAGGATCGACCGATCCTAGTACTAAAAGTACGGCACCTCCGCGATCTGCACACGTTCGGCTCGGTGATGTCCCACGAACTCACGATCCAGTAGAGCATCGAGGGAGAGCTTCGTCAGCACGACGGTGTGATGATGATGATGATGAAGCTACCAGCGCAGGGCTTCGCCTAAGCACTGCAACGATATGACCGAGGTGGATTATGGTGGAGGGGGGCACCGCACACGACTAAGAGATCAATGATCAACGTGTGTGTCTATGGGGTGCCCCCCTCCCCCGTATATAAAGGAGTGGAGGAGGGGGAGAAGGCCGGCCTCCTAGGCGCGCCAAGGGGGGAGTCCTACTCCCGGTGGGAGTAGGATTCCCCCTTCCCTAGTTGGAGTAGGAGAGGGGAGGGAGAGGGAGAGGGAAAGGGAGAGGGAGAGAAGGAAAGGGGGCCGCCCCCCTCCCAATTCGGATTGGGCTTGGGGGAGGGGCACCTTGGCTTCCTCCTCCTACTTTCCACTATGGCCCATTAAGGCCCATTGACTTCCCAGGGGGTTCCGGTAACCCCCCGGCACTCCGCTATATGCCCGAACTCTCACGATACCTTTCCGATGTCCAAACATAGTCATCCAATATATCTATATTTATGTCTCGACCATTTCCAGACTCCTCGTCATGTCGGTGATCACATCCGGGACTCCAAACTACCTTCGGAAAATCAAAACACATAAACTCATAATACCAATCATCATCGAACATTAAGCGTGCGGACCCTACGGGTTCGAGAACTATGTAGACATGACCAACACACGTCTCCGGTCCATAACCAATAGTGGAACCTGGATGTTCATATTGGCTCCCACATATTCTACGAAGATATTTGTCAGTCAAACCGCATAACAACATACGTTGTTCCCTTTGTCATCGGTATGTTACTTGCCCGAGATTCGATCGTCGGTATCTCAGTACCTAGTTCAATCTCGTTTACTGGCAAGTCTCTTTACTCATTCCGTAATGCATCATCTCGCAACTAAATCATTAGTCACATTGCTTGCAAGGCTTATATTGATGTGCATTACCAAGAGGCCCCACAGATACCTCCCTGACAATCGGAGTGACAAATCCTAATCTCGATCTATGCCAACTCAACAAACACCATCGGAGACACCTGTAGAGCACCTTTATAATCACCCAGTTACATTTTGACGTTTGGTAGCACACAAAGTGTTCCTCCGCTATTCGAGAGTTGCATAATCTCATAGTCATAGGAACATGTATAAGTCATGAAGAAAGCAATAGCAATATACTAAATGATCAAATGCTAAGCTAACAGAATGGGTCAAGTCAATCACATCATTCTCTAATGATGTGATCCCATTAATCAAATGACAACTCATGTCCATGGCTGGAAAACTTAACCATCTTTGATTCAACGAGCTAGTCAAGTAGAGGCATACTAGTGACACTCTATTTGTCAATGTATTCACACATGTACTAAGTTTCCGATTAATACAATTCTAGCATGAATAATAAACATTTATCATGATATAAGGAAATATAAGTAGCAACTTTATTATTGCCTCTAGGGCATATTTCCTTCAACTGACAACATTGGGGGGAATTTGAGTATGCTTCAAAATTAATGGTAAATCTTAGTAGTGCATTCGAGTTTGGGGCACAAATGTAAATATCCCGTTTACCATGATGACCCGAGCATAAATATTTGGTTATAAGGATCAAGACTTCATACTCATGCCTATTATAATCCTAGTGTTTACATCCCTAAGGTTGTTAAAGGTCTGATTGAAAAACTGGAATTTAATTCTCTCATGGGTTCAATAACTTAGATCACTCCTTAGGGAAAAGGCAGAGAACCTTTGCTATCCAATCCAGATCTCAAAGGGCATCAACAATTGAGCAATTGTCCGGGGTGATGATGTTGTTGCTTGCACGAGGGAGAATGCCAATCCTCCTGACCCATAGTAAGGGCTTAGTGGGTGCATCTAACAGGTCATTCTTGGTGACGTGTATAGTGGCATCGATAACCGGTCATCCTTGTCTGGGTTGTTGAACGATGAGGGTTGGCCGGCCACGGCTGAGATGGACTCTGATGAGGTCCTCGATGCAGTGCATGATGCATTGCTCCTCAGGCATCTTGACGATGTAGAAAGCAACCTTGACAGGGGAGAATGCATGGGTCTGGGTGGTCACACGAGGAGCCGTTGCACGAGCAATGCTCCGTATTGCAAATAGGGCATGAGGGTGAGGTAGACGCCATTCTATGCAACTAGATTGACGCTCGTGCCCTAAGGGAAGATGGAGATCTCGGTAAGGCGGGTTGGGGAAGAAGACGACCAAGTCGACGACAAATGGAGGGAGACGGTTGTATCCTTATTCCATTATGTCGGGTAGCTAGCGGAATCAACCTTGAATAGGATGGGACCTAATACCAGAGATATCTGTTTACGGAGTATCATAAACAAGCATGTTAGCGCTATCGATTACCACCGTTACGGGATTGCTAAATCTCAGTAGATCGATACTTAACGAAGCTCAGTCAACGCTACATTTGTTAGATCTTACACGAGGATCAATGTAAAATTTTATTTTAAATTTCTTTCTTCTTTTTATATGTTTTATCAACTTACTGGGACTTCACTAAACCCGAGTCGACTGAAATCTAGTCACACCCTTACCAAATATCATTACAAAACTGCAAACAAACAACTTCTGAAAAATACTAAAATTAAACATAATGGGGATCTCCAACACGGACCCTCAAAATACTTGCAAGCATTCGAACTGAGTAGTCTGGATGATTTTTCCATCCAGCGTAGTAGCCCATCCCTCGGCCTACGCTTCTGACAATCTGTTTTCCCACAAAATGGAAGCAAACTAGGGAGGCGCTTTGCGGGAGTCTGGACCGCCGCCACATAGGACTTCGACACACCCGGCTCACTCAAATCCTCCTCTCGGTCCACTTGTCTTCCACTCCGTCCCTGCTCTCCCTTGCTTTGCATCCGCACCCTCCTCATCCGCTGCCCTCGCAGTACCTCTCTGACCACATGTCTACAGCCTTAGGTTACACCGTCGCCCACCCATCCGCTATGTGGTACAACAGATGTCGATTCTAACTCGAGTATCGTTGAATTGGAATTGATGAATTCGAATATTTTCTTGAGCATCCAGTTATCTCAGATGTAATATTTACATTTGGATGGATGTTTCCCACGTCAGCGACTAGCCCATGAACAAATAGTGTGTCCGTTTTAGGAACGACATTGGGATGCTCTAAGGTTGTACTAGTATTTGTTCTAGTCAAAAAAGTAAGGTCATATAGTTGGTTGAGACATTAGGCTGACCTTCTCGCGCGCACGAGAGAGGGAGAGATTACACTGTCCTCAAAGAAACCACAAGTGCTAAAAGTAATGCATATCTTCTGTGTCAATAAGACTAGTCATAGTGGGACTAACTTAGCTAGTAACATAGCACATTTCGAGAAAATTCTGCTTATGTGGCAAGTAATTAATAAGAGGTGGTAACATATATTGAAGGAAATATGCCCTAGAGGCAATAATAAAGTTCTTGTTTATTTCCTTATATCATGACAAATGTTTATTATTCATGCTAGAATTGTATTGACCGAAAACATGATACATGTGTGAATACATAGACAAACAGAGTGTCACTAGTATGCATCTACTTGACTAGCTCGCTGATCAAAGATGGTTATGTTTCCTAGCCATAGACATGAGTTGTCATTTGATTAATGGGATCACATCATTAGGAAAATGATGTGATTGACTTGACCCATTCTGTTAGCTTAGCACTTGATCGTTTAGTATATTGCTATTGCTTTCTTCATGACTTATACATGTTCCTATGACTATGAAATTATGCAACTCCCGTTTACCGAAGGAACACTTTGTGTGCTACCAGACGTCACAACGTAACTGGGTGATTATAAAGGTGATCTAAAGGTGTCTCCAAAGGTCTTGTTGAGTTGGCGTATTTCGAGATTAGGATTTGTCACTCCGATTGTCGGAGAGGTATCTATGGGCCTACTCGGTAATGCACATCACTATAAGCCTTGCAAGCATTGTAACTAATGAGTTAGTTGCGGGATGATGTATTATGAAACGAGTAAAGAGACTTGCCGGTAACAAGATTGAACTAGGTATTGAGATACCGACGATCGAATCTCGGGCAAGTAACATACCGATGACAAAGGGAACAACGTATGTTGCTATGCGGTTTAACCGATAAAGATCTTCGTAGAATGTGTGGGAGCCAATATGAGCATCCAGGTTCCACTATTGGTTATTAACCGAAGACGTGTCTCAGTCATGTCTACATTGTTCTTGAACCCGTAGGGTCCGCACGCTTAAAGTTCAGTGACGATCGGTATTATGAGTTTTTGTGTTTTGATGTACCGAAGGTAGTTCTGAGTCCCGAATATGATCATGGAGATGACGAGGAGTCTCGAAATGGTCGAGACGTAAATATCGATATATTGGACGACTATGTTCGGACACCGGAAAAGGTTCCGCAAGGTTTCAGACATATACCGGAGTATGGGAGGGGGGGTTACCGGAACCCCCCGGGGGACTTAATGGGCCTACATGGGCCTTAGTGGAAATAGAGGGCAGCAAGGGGAGGGTGGGGTGCGCCCCCAAGGCCCAAACCGAATTGGTTTAGGGCAAGGGGGGCCGGCCCCCTCTTTCCTTCTCCTCCTCTCCCTTTCCTTCCCCCTCTCCTACTCCTACTAGGAAAAGGAGGAGTCCTACTCCTAGTGGGAGTAGGACTCCCCCTCTTGGCGTGCCTCTCCCTGGTCGGTCGCCTCCTCCCCCTTGCTCCTTTATATACGGGGGCAGGGGCACCCCATAGACACAATAATTGATCATTGATCTCTTAGCCGTGTGAGGTGCCACTCTCAACCACAATCCACCTCGATCATATCGTAGCAGTGCTCAGGCGAAGCCCTGCGTCGGTAGCGTCATCATCACTGTCACCACACCATTGTGCTGACGAAACTCTCTTGTGAAGCTTTGCTAGATTGGAGCTCGCGGGACGTCATCGAGTTGAACGTGTGCTGAACTCGAAGGAGCCGTGCGTTCGGTACTTGGATCGGTCGGATCGTGAAGACGTACGACTACATCAACCGCATTGTGCTAACGCTTCCGCATTCGGTCTATGAGGGTACGTGGACACACTCTCCCCTCTCGTTGTTGTGCATCACCATGATCCTGTGTGTGTAGGATTTTTTTTTGAAATTACTACGTTCCCCAACAATGGCATCCGAGCCAGATTATTGCGTAGATGTTATATGCACGAGTAGAACACAAGTGAGTTGTGGGCGATACAAGTCATACTGCTTACCAGCATGTCATACTTTGGTTCAGCGGTATTGTTGGATGAAGCAGCCCAGACTGGCATTATGCGTACGCTTATGCGAGACTGGTTCTACCGACGTGCTTTGCACACAGGTGGCTGGCGGGTGTCAGTTTCTCCAACTTTAGTTGAACCGAGTGTGGCTACGCCCGGTCCTTACGAAGGTTAAAACAACACTAACTTGACGAACTATCATTGTGGTTTTGATGCGTAGGTAAGAACGGTTCTTGCTCAGCCCGTAGCAGCCATGCAAAACTTGCAACAACAAAGTAGAGGACGTCTAACTTGTTTTTGTAGGGCATGTTGTGATGTGATATGGTCAAGAAATGATGCTATATTGTATGAGATGATCATGTTTTGTAACAGAGTTATCGGCAACTGGCAGGAGCCATATGGTTGTCGCTTTATTGCATGTAATGCAATCGCCCTGTAATTGCTTTACTTTATCACTAAGCGGTAGCGATAGTCGTAGAAGCAATAGTTGGCGAGACAACAAAGATGCTACGATGGAGATCAAGGTGTCACCCCGGTGACGATGGTGATCATGACGATGCTTTGAAGATGGAAATCAAAGGCACAAGATGATGATGGCCATATCATATCACTTATATTGATTGCATGTGATGTTTATCCTTTATGCATCTTATTCTGCTTTGTTTGACGGTAGCAGTATAAGATGATCTCTCACTAAATTTCAAGGTAAAAGTGTTCTCCTTGAGTATGCACCGTTGCCAAAGTTCGTTGTGCCGAAACACCACGTGATGATCGGGTGTGATAAGCTCAACGTTCATCTAGAATGGGTGTAAGACAGTTTTACACACGCAGAATACTCGGGTTAAACTTGATGAGCCTAGCATATGCAGATATGGCCTCGGAACACTGAGACCGAAAGGTCGAGCGTGAATCATATAGTAGATATGATCAACATAGTGATGTTCACGATTGAAAACTACTCCATTTCACGTGATGATCGATTATGTTTAGTTGATATGGACCACGTGATCACTTAGATGATTAGAGGGATGTCTATCTAAGTGGGAGTTCTTAAGTAATATGATTAATTGAATTTAAATTTATCATGAACTTAGTACCTAATAGTATTTTGCTTGTCTATGTTATTGTAGA
This sequence comes from Triticum aestivum, assembly GCF_018294505.1. Classification (NCBI taxonomy): domain Eukaryota; kingdom Viridiplantae; phylum Streptophyta; class Magnoliopsida; order Poales; family Poaceae; genus Triticum; species Triticum aestivum. Next base: position 680,049,286 of record NC_057803.1, read on the forward strand.
TAGATGGACTGTGCTGTTGTTCCATTGAATTTTAATGTGTTCCTTGAGAAAGCAAAGTTGAAAGATGATGGTAGCTGTCGGTGTCAAAACTGGCGGATCTCGGGTAGGGGGTCCCAAACTATGCGTCTAAGGCGGATGGTAATAGGAGGCAGGGGACATGATGTTTACCCAGGTTCGGGCCCTCTTGATGGAGGTAAAACCCTATGTCCTGCTTGATTTATTCTTGATGATATGAGTATTACAAGAGTTGATCTACCACGAGATCGGAGAGGCTAAACCCTAGAAGCTAGTCTATGGTATGATTGTATGTTGTCCTATGGACTAAAACCCTCTGGTTTATATAGACACCGAAGGGGGCTAGGGTTACAAAAGGTCGGTTACAAAGGAGGAGATATACATATCCGTATTGCCTAGCTTGCCTTCCACGCCAAGTAGAGTCCTATCCGGACACGGGACGAAGTCTTCAATCTTGTATCTTCATAGTCCAACAGTCCGGCCAAAGGATATAGTCTGGCTGTCCGGAGACCCCCTAATCCAGGACTCCCTCAGTAGCCCCTAAACAAGGCTTCAATGATGATGAGTCTGGCGCGTAGTGTTGTCTTCGGCATTGCAAGGAGGGTTCCTCCTCCGGATACACCACAGAAGAGTTTGAATAAAAGGATAGTGTCTGATCCTGCAAAATAAGTTCCACATACCACCGTAGAGAGAATAATATTTCCACAAATCTAATCTGCTGACATGCTTTGGCAACATGACATCATGCCATGGCTCGGTGATTATTCGAACATTTTTCTTTAACTAGCCCCGCACATAACGCGAGGCAATTTTTTGACACGTCTTGTCAAAGCAGAGATCGTGTCCCCATTATTACGGGATTCTCATTAATACGGGTGTGGGTAACCCAACCGTGCCTAGGACTCCTAGATTTTAGGCAAGTCCCAAATGGCCACGAGGAGGACGCTTGATATTCACCCTCTCTATAAAGGGACAAGGCTTTTACTTTTTTCCCCGTGCTCAATCGAATCCTTCCCCCGCCTCGAGTTCTAACACCCAAAGCCCAGGTCAGGTGCTTCAGACCTTCAATCATGTCGGATCCAGCCTCCAGGGCCGGTAGATGCCCTCCTCCGTCACGGAAGAGGATATCAAGAAGTTGAGGGAGGCAAGATACCTGACCGCCGAAGTTTCTCATCGGCTGCCTGCTCGAGGGCAGGTCGTCCCTACTCCTGAACCCAATGAAGACATCATGTTCATCTCCCACTTCCTCCGAGGAGTAGGCCTCACTCTGGATCCCTTCATTAGGGGTTTGATGTTCTATTACGGGCTTGATTTCCACGATCTAGCCCTGGATTCCTTTCTCCACATCTCGGCATTTATTGTCGTATGTGAGGCCTTCCTCCGCATTACCCCTCACTTCGGCTTGTGGCTCAAGACCTTTGATGTGAAGCCGAAGACGGTCGAGGGGCAGCGTGTAGCATGCGGAGGTGCATTAATAAGCAAGATCGCTAGAGCTTCATGGCCAAAGGGTTCCTTTCCAGAGGTGTCCGGATTATGGCAACGGGAGTGGTTCTACGTCACCGCTCCTAGAAGTGCCAAGTGGGTAGCTTCCCCCGCCTTTCGCTCGGGCTCTCCACCACAACTGATGTCATGGATCAGCAGGGGGCTGAGCTGGGGTCCAGCCAAGGATGTGCCCATACTGCAGAGCCGCATCCGAGATCTCTTCGAGGGAGATTTTATTTTGGTTATGGTAGTGCAAGTCATTCTGGTTCGTCGAGTCCAGCCTTGCAAACGCCGGCCCCTTCGTATGTGGGAATTCAACCCTGAAGGACCGTGCACTATCCAGAACTTCCTCGGCCTGACGCATGAGGACTTGTACAAATTGTTCTTCGGACCCCAAGCAGAGTGTCCGGACACTATCGAGGACGTGGGCCTAAGCAGCAACCACACCGCAGCCCAAGTAAGTAATCCCACGGCCGAACACACCGTCTTTTTATTTATCATGACATCATTCTGAAGAGTCTCTCTTTGACCAGGACTGGATAGCAAAGGCGAAGATGATTCGGTGTTCGGCCCCCCTTCCTGAAGGCTCGGACAATCCGGTGCTGGAAAAAATGCTCGAGCCAGCACCCTGCCCGGTGCCCTCAAAGGAAGATGAAGGGGGGAATAAAGAGGGCGAAAGCGGGCCTCCACCGCTACCTATTCCAACCGAGGGAATGAGCGCCTCCATGAGGGAGGATAACCAAGGGGAAGAATCTGACGTTCCCTCGCCCCGGGGGAGGAAGAGGACTACCTCTGAAGATCCGAAAACCAAAGTTTCCAAACGGGAGAAGAAAACTTCACTAGAGGGTCCTGCCTTGGAGGGTGCTCTTGCCGCACAAAGTCCGCGCGGGGATCAGCCCTCTAATGAGCTGTAAGTAATCAAAAAGTACTTAGTAGTGAAGATATACTACCTTACCTTTGAGGAAAATGACCGAAGCATTTATCTTGCAGTTTGGATCTTAGCCCTTCTCAGCAGAGCTCGTCTTCGGGGGATCTTCTTCCGGAGATGATGGAGAGTGAAACGCCTCCCCCGGATTCCCCGGCTCAAGAAGCAGGCGACCTTGAAGTGTCGTCGCGGAGGGTCACTTCGCATCCGGTGAGGCCAGAAGATAATCCTATGGTCGCCCGAAGTCCCCAGTATCCGGCTCTTGAAGAGAGCAACCAAAATAATCCGGCAACGTCTGGTATGCGGTCGGATGCACTGAGGGATCTGCTAGAGCGAGCCACTATCTCAGAAGAGCATCGTACATTGATGGGTACGGTGATAGAAAGGATTTCGTCTGCCGAAAGCGGGTTGCATGAAGCCTTTATGAGTCTACTGACGGGCTTTGAGGTACGTGAAATGATATAAATTTGTGATAGTACCGCACATTTTTATGTGTGCCCTGTGTAGATAGTAGCCCCTGAGACTCTGGTTGTCATCGAGAACGGCTACAGAGGATCATAGTCCCAGGTAATAACCAGACCGCCTTTATGTGCTGGTGTCTGAAGCTCCGATGGCTATCCGGACTGATGGGGTTGCCGAACTAAAGCGGCCACTGGATGCGGCGGATGCCGACATCGAGCTTGTTAACAAGCGGCATGACGAGGCACAAGGTAGGTGATGTTTATAGTGAATGTCACATAGTAAGAGCAGCGTGATGCCAGTATCTTTAATATGTTGTGACTGCAGATGGAGCTGCCACTATGGAGGCCCTGCGGGCGGAGCTTGCCCAAGCCAAGGAGCAAGCAAGGAGTAGTAATGCGGCTGCTTTGAAGGCGGCCGAAGAGTTGAGAGCTGTCGGTGTCAAAACCAGCGGATCTCGGGTAGGGGGTCCCGAACTGTGCGTCTAGGCGGATGGTACCAGGAGGCAGGGGACACGAAGTTTTACCCAGGTTCGGGCCCTCTTGATGGAGGTAAAACCCTACGTCCTGCTTGATTAATATTGATGATATGGGTAGTACAAGAGTAGATCTACCACGAGATCAGAGAGGCTAAACCCTAGAAGCTAGCCTATGGTATGATTGTATGTTATTGTTGTATCCTACGGACTAAAACCCTCCGGTTTATATAGACACTGGAGCGGGCTAGGGTTACACAAGGTCGGTTACAAAGGAGGAGATATACATATCAGTATTGCCTAGCTTTCCTTCCACGCCAAGTAGAGTTCCATCCGGACACGAGACGAAGTCTTCAATCTTGTATCTTCATAGTCCAACAGTCCGGCCAAAGGTTATAGTCCGGCTGTCTAGAGACCCCCTAATCCAGGACTCCCTCAGTAGCCCCTAAACCAGGCCTCAATGACGATGAGTCCGGCGCGCAGTATTGTCTTCAGCATTGCAAGGCGGGTTCCTCCTCCGAATTCATCACAGAATAATTTGAATACAAGGATAGTGTCCGACCCTGCAAAATAAGTTCCACATACCACCATAGAGAGAATAATATTTCCGCAAATCTAATTTGCTGACTTGTTTTGGCAACACGACATTATGTCAGGGCCCGGTGATTATTCGAACCGTTTCCTTTAACTAGCCCCGCACATAACACGAGGCAATTTTTTGACACGTCTTGTCAAAGCAGAGATCGTGTCCCCTTATCACGGGATTCTCATCAATACGGGTGTGGGTAACCCAACCGCGCCATCGATTACGGCGCTTGGGGGATAAGAGAGTTTTACCAGGCTAGTGGGGACGCATAGTTTCGTCTGCCCATATAAAGGGATAAGGATTCACCTTTTCATCCACGCCTTCTTCCTCCTTTGCTCATCCATCTTCGCACACTCGAGCTCTAGCGCCCAAGTCCGCACTTCCCACCTCAACCTTCTCCAACCATGTCCGGAGCAGGAGGCAGGTGGATGGTTTCCTCAGTCACGGAGGGAAACATCAAGAAGCTGAGGAGAGCCGGATACCTGCCTGACGACATCGCGCACCGGCTCCCAGATGAGGGGCAGCTCACCCCCACCCCCAGGCCCCATGAGAGGGTAGTGTTCCTTACCCATTTCCTCCATGGACTGGGATTCCCTCTCCACCCATTCGTCCGGGGGCTCATGTTCTACTACGGCCTGGATTTCCACGATCTGGCCCCGAACTTCATCCTCAACATCTCGGCGTTTATCCTCGTGTGCGAGGCCTTCCTCCGCATCAAGCCCCACTTTGGCTTATGGCTGAAGACCTTCAATGTGAAGCCGAAGGTAGTGGGAGGCTGCCAGGCGGAGTGCGGAGGCACCATGGTGGGCAAGATGCCCAATGTTACATGGCTCGAGGGCTCCTTTGTGGAGACCATAAAGGGGTGGCAATCGGGGTGGTTCTACATCACCGAGCCGCGTGACCCTGCATGGGCAGCGGCCCCCGAGTTCCGATCTAGCATCCCCACGCGGCTCACCTCCTGGAAAGAGAAGGGCCTGTCCTGGGGTAGTTCGGGAGAGCTGACCGAACTCCAAACATGTATTCAGAACATGGTGCACAAGAAGCTTGTCGGTGTCAAAACCGGCGGATCTCGGGTAGGGGGTCCCGAACTGTGCGTCTAGGCCGGATGGTAACAGGAGGCAGGGGACACGATGTTTTACCCAGGTTCAGGCCCTCTTGATGGAGGTAAAACCCTATGTCCTGCTTGATTAATATTGATGATATGGGTAGTACAAGAGTAGATCTACCAGGAGATCAGAGAGGCTAAACCCTAGAAGCTAGCCTATGGTATGATTGTTCTTCGTCCTACGGACTAAAACTCTCCAGTTTATATAGACACCAGCGAGGGCTAGGGTTACACAGAGTCGGTTACAATGGTAGGAGATCTACATATCTATATCGCCAAGCTTGCCTTCCACGCCAAGGAAAGTCCCTTCCGGACACGGGACGAAGTCTTCAATCTTGTATCTTCGTAGTCCAGGAGTCCGGCCGAAGGTATAGTCCGGCTATCCAGACACCCCCTAATCCAGGACTCCCTCAGTAGCCCCTGAACCAGGCTTCAATGACGACGAGTCTGGCGCGCAGATTGTCTTCGGCATTGCAAGGCGGGTTCCTCCTCCAAGTACTTCATAGAAGATTTTGAACACAAAGGTACTGTCCGGCTCTGCAAAATAAGTTTCCACATATTGCCATAGAGAGAATAATATTTACACAAATCTAATCTACTGACGTATTCTGCAGCGTGACATCACACCACGGCCAAGTCTTTATTCGAATCATTTTACTGTCCCACCTCAGCGCATTTAGCGAGGCAGTTTCCTTGTCACATCTTGTTAAAGCAGAGATCGTGTCCCCTTATTTCGGGATTCTCATTAATATGGGTGTGGGTAACCCAACCGTACCCGTTGGTATATTTTCTCGATCAAAGGCGAGTCCCAAACGGTCACGGGGAAGGCCCTTTGTATTCAACCTCTTATAAAGAGACCAATGCCTTACTCCTTTCTTTCAATCTCAAACGAGTTCGCCCTTCGCCTCAAGTTCCAACACCCAAGGCTCTAGATTTCAGGCGCTTCGGACCTTCGACAATGTCCGGTTCCGACCTTCGAGGCCGATGGATGCCCTCCTCCGTCACGGAGGAGGACGTGCTGAAGTTGAGAGAGGCTAGGTTCTTGACCGGCAAAATCTCGCATAGGCTGCCTGCTCAAGGGCATGTCATTCCCACTCCCAAGCCCGTTGAGAGTGTGGTATTCATGTCTCACTTCCTTCGGGGGCTAGGCTTCGCGACGGATCCCTTCGTGAGGGGGCTCATGTATTGCTATGGGCTGGAATTTCACGACTTAGCCCCGGAGTCCATCCTCCATATTTCCTCATTCATCGTCGTGTGTGATGCCTTCCTCCGTATCACTCCTCACTTTGGACTATGGCTCAAGACCTTCAAAGTAGAGCCGAAGATGATCGAGGGACGGCACGTGGAGTGTGGAGGTGCTTTTATAAGCAAGAATGCTGGTACTCCATGGCCCGAGGGCTCTTTTCAAGAGGAGTCCACCTTATGGCAACGAGAGTGGTTTTATATTACCACTCCCAGGGCCCCTAAGTGGGTGGCGCCACCTGCCTTTCGCTCGGGTCCCCCGCCACGACTGGCGTCATGGGTCAATACGGGGCTGGACTGGGGGCCGGCAAAGGACGTGCCCCTGTTGCAGGGCCACATCCGAGATCTCCTAGAAAGAGACATCAGTCTGGTCATGGTGACGCAGGTTATGTTAATTCGCCGAGTTTTGCCCTGCAAACGTCGCCCCCTCCGCCTGTGGGAGTTCAACCCGGAGGGACCACGAGTTCTCCAACATTTTCTTGGCATGACGCCCATGGAGATGTACAAATTGTTCTTTGGACCACAAGTAGTGTATCCGGATTCTACGGAGGATGCAGGTCTGAGCTGCAATCGTCCGAATACTCAAGTAAGTAGCCTTGTGCCCGGACTCGCTATCCGTATATTTATCATAAAATTGCCCCTAAATGAGTTGTCCTTTAAACAGGAGTGGATAGCGAAAGCAAAGCTAATCAGGTGTCTGGCCCCCCTCCCCGAGACCACGCCGGGTCCCGTGCTAGTCAGGATGTTGGAGGTTGTGCCTTCAAAGGGAAGCGAGGGAGGGGACAAGGAAGTTACAGCCTCCTCGAAGGAGGTTGTCCGGAAGGGAGGAATCGAAAATTCCTCTCCTCAGGGGAAGAAGAGGACCGCCTCTGAAGACCCAGAGACCATGGTCTTAAAGCGGGGGAAGAAATCTTCGCCAGAGGGTCCTGTGCTGGGGGATACTTCGGCCGAATTATGCCCTCAAGGGGATCAGCCCTCCACCGAGCCGTAAGTAGAGAGGAGTTTTCTTTTTAAGAAACAAGAGAAATCCCTGCTTTATATCTGAGAAAAGTAATCAAAAATTTACCTTGTATCTCGGACCTTATCCCTTCTCAGCAGAGCTCGTCTTCGGGGGATCTTCTTCCGGAGATGATGGAGAGCGGAACGCCTCCCCCTGCCGTACCGCCTTACGAGGCGGGCGACCCTGAGGTATCGTCACGAAGGGTTTCTCCGAATCCGGCGGGGCCGGAAGGTAGTCATATGGCCCCCCAAAGCCCTCCGCGTCCGGCCTTCGAAAAGGGCCATCGGACGAGTCCGGCGCCGTCTGGTGCGCGGTCGGAGGAGCTGAAGGATCTGCTAGGGCGAGCATCTATCTCAGAGGAGCACCGTGCATTAATGGGTACGGTGATTGAGAGGATTTCATCCGCGGAGAGCGGATTGCACGAGGCCGTCAGGAGTTTACTGACAGGTTTTGAGGTACGTGAAATAATGTACCCTTTTTGGACAATTGCGCATAAATAAGATGCGCTGTGTGAAGATAGTAGCCCCTGAGACTCTGTGTGTTGTCAAAAGTGACGGCGCACAGAGGATCATAATCCCAGGTCTAATATGCCGCCTTTATACGTAGGTGGCGAAGTGTCCGGTGGCCAGCCGGACTAATGGATTTGCCGAGCTAAAGCGGCAACTTGACATGGCAGATGCCGACATCACGCTTGTCAATATGCGGCTTGACGAGGCACAAGGTATGTAATTCCGTCGGCGGCGCCTGGTAAGAGGAGCTTTATGCCAGTATCTTACAATGTGTGCGCTTGATGCATATGGTGCTGCTGCCATGGAGAATCTTCGGGCGAAACTTGCCTGAGCCAAGGAGCAAGCCAGGAAAAGTGATGCGGCTGCCGGAAAGGCAATTGAAGAGCTGAAAGCCGAACATGCTGCTCACTGCCGAAGCAAGAAGGAAATGGCCGAGATGGCCGTGAAGCTGAAGAACGCTGCTGACCATTGCAAGCTTCTTGAAAAAGAAGATCGGGCGGAACAGACGGACCTGAAGAAGGCCGTTACCGATGCCAAGGATGCTCGCTCTGCGATGAGAGCTATGAAGGAGGAGCTGTGTCAGGCCGGAGAGATCGCGGCTGGAAAGCCCTTTATGCTGCGGAGGAAGTTCTGTGATCCTAAACATGCTCCGTTAGACCAGATGTGGAGTACGGCGGACACCTATCTGGATTTAGCAGCGAGTGCCGCAGATGCGGCCGAGCACTTCCCAGATCAAGAAGATCGCGAAGTGGAAAAGCTCTTCTGGTCGCAGTTCCACAATCCAGAGCGTCCACTGTCATTAGCCGATCGTTTGGCCGAATGGGCCGAGATAAATAGGTTGTCCGGACTCGCCATGAAGTATGTCGTGAGTCATCTGTGGTCAGAGAGGCCAGAGCCGAAAAGTTATTTCAACTTGGTGCAACAGTTCCTTGGTGCGGCATCACATATCAATGCGATGAAGAGGTCAGCGTGCATAGAGGGTACGCGGATGGCTCTTGCCCGTGTCAAGACATACTGGGCAGAAATGGAAGCCACCGCTGTTGCATCCCCAGACTCGGATGGAAGCCGAGTACCTGCCGAGCGCTATTTTCAGGAAGTTCTGCAAGGCGCTCGTTTAAGAGAGACGCAGTGCTCAAAGGATACTATATTCGAATAGCATGTATTATTGTAAAACAATATTTTGATAAATTGTAGAAGCTTTTTATACTTGTGCCTGCAAGTATTATGATACCTCCTGTGCGGCCGTTTAACATATATGTATATATAATCTGAAAGATGGCAGTCGTCGGCTTCAGCCCCCACGCACATAATGCGGGGGTGTTCGCAGAAGGCGCATTTTCACACTTGATCTAACGTCTTGGTCCTACAAAGGAGGTGATAGCGTAGCGAACTAGGCAATCGGACTATGATGCTTTATCACTTTCACTTAGCCATAGGAGTTTGACAGTGAGGCTACTTATATAGCCCCTCGTGGCGCCTGCACTTGCCCGAACTCGGGGCGCGTATGTGCCTGGCCGGGAAACGGCCCTTCGTTAATGCGAGGAATCCTAAAGATTCCGGTAAGTCATCGAGTGGTTGACCAGTCTCACGCTATATCATGACAGTCAGTTTTTGGCTTTCTCTACTGAGGTGCTCGCCTGGCCGAACCGGGGCACAATCGCAGTAGTTCTCCTGGTGCCGCCTTAGCCGATGGAGCGGAACGTAAGGCAGGAAAACACAGGAGCCGGGCAAACCCAACATTTGACCAAAGACATGATTAGGAGCTGATGCATATAAGGCCAAACTCACGACGCCGAACACTCCCTAAGGTATTCGGTCTTTATGAGGGTGGGCGGGGTAACGCCCTTAGTAATAAGCCCCTAGTGTCCAGGTACGCGCAAAATTCTGACATGGCCACATGCCAAAACGCCAGCCTCCTCCTTGGTTATATCAAGAAACCCAGGGATGTGTATCAACAAGAGACAGTAAAAAAGGTTTACACAGGGTCTTAATTTGAAAAGATTCCTTGGAACGGGTCCCTGTTGCATGTTTGCGCCTGTGTCTCCGTTGTGCCGTATCCTGGACGGGCGTAGCACGGTGTTCATCTATAAAAGAGAGGAACTTAGTTAAAGAAAGATCGTGTCGAACATAAGTTATGTTAAATAAACGAAGTATAAATCAAAATGGGTAAAATTGAGCTTTATTGTCTCTTGTTTTATATGCGCGGAGCCCCTAGTACAGGGGTATACGGCTATTAAGCCTTTATCAATTGTATGTTTATGCCGGACTAGTCTAGCCGTGTCCGTGGTCTTGACGACCTGTTTAGATGCTTTAGCTGGTGAAGCCACTTTATTGTGGGGCTGTCAAGGCAGCCGCACTGTTTTCCGCACGGGGGGAACACTCAATGTTTTCCCTTTAATGAGATGATGCCTCGTGGACCGGGCATCTTAAGCATAAGAGATGCATAATGTGGTATTGCGTTAAAGCGGGCGAAAGCTTGGCGTCCTAGCAGTGCTTGATAGCTACTTGAGAATGGGGCGATGTGGAAAGTTAGTTGTTCACGACGGAAGTTATCGGGGGAGCCGAACATAACTTCTAGCCGGAGAGAACCCATACAGCGGGCATCCGGGCCTGGCATTACCCCTTGAAAGGAGGTTTTGCTATGGAGAATTTTTGTTGGGTCTATCCCCATGTTGCGGATTGTGTCCTGGTATAACAGGTTTAGACCACTGCCGTTGTCCATCAGGACATTTGTAAAGTGGAGTCCATCGATTATTGGATCTAATACCAAGGCAGTCCAGCCTGCGTTCCGGATACTTCTAGAGTAATCCTGATGGTCGAAGGTGATTGGTTTTAACAACCATTGGCGAGACTCCTTTGGGATAGGCCGTATGGCATGTAACTCTGGTGGCGCCATTCTGTTCGTCACGTGAAGTAAGTTTACTGTTTTGACTTCTTGTGGGAAATCCTTTTGTTTCCTGGTGCTCTGCTTGTGGGGTTCGTTGTCGTCCTCACTTGGTGTGTCGAGCCCCTTGTGTTCAGCGTTGAGCTTGCCGGCTTGCTTGAAAACCCAACAATCTCTGTGGGTATGGTTCGCAGGCTTCCCGGGAGTACTGTGTATTTGACATATCTTGTCCAAGATTTTGTTTAAGTTGGATAGCTCGTCCCTGTTATCCTTGAGGGGCGGCTTTCTCTGATTCTGCCGCGAGCTTTTGAATCCGGCGTTGACCGTCGTGATCTTTGGGCTGTTTCCCTTATTCCAACATTGGTCCTTGCTGCGTCGGGGTTTTCCGTTTCCATCCCTAACTTCGGATGTACTTGGGTCGCTGGTGCTACATCTTGCCAACCAGCTGTCCTCTCCTGCGCAAAAGCGGGTCATGAGGCTTGTTAATGCGGCCATTGTTCTTGGCTTTTCTTGGCCGAGGTGTCTGACGAGCCATTCGTCTCAAACGTTGTGCTTAAAAGCTGCTAGGGCTTTGGCGTCCGGACAATCGACTATCTGATTCTTTTTAGTAAGAAATCTATTCCAGAATTTTCGGGCTGACTCTCCGGGTTGTTGAGTTATGTGACTGAGATCGTCTGCATCCGGAGGGCGGACATAGGTCCCTTGAAAATTTTCCCGGAAAGCATCCTCAAGCTCTTCCCAACTTCCAATGGTGTTTTCGGGAAGGCTTTTGAGCCAATGCCGGGCTGGCCCTTTAAGCTTGAGGGGTAAGTATTTTATGGCGTGGAGGTCATCTCCTCTGGCCATGTGTATGTGGAGGATATAATCCTCCATCCAAACCCCAGGGTCTGTTGTTCAGTCATACGCCTCTATGTTTACGGGCTTGAATCCCGCTGGAAATTCATGGTCCAGCACCTCATCAGTGAAACATATGGGGTGTGCGGCACCCCTGTATTTGGGTGTGCCGTGATGTTCAGATATTTCTTGTGTTGCATTGCTTACTAGAGCTTGCTTTCTTGGCCCATATATAGATCTGGCTGGGCCGTCTTTTTGATGCGGATCCTTTGGTGGATCGCGTGCCGGCTTGTGTGCGGTGCCGCTTGCCGCTCCATGCTGGCCATGCGGTATTTCATCTGACCGGATGGCTTTCCTATTTTTTGACTGCGGGGGCTCTAAGGCCTCCTCGTCAAATTCAGGCAGTAGCTTTTGCTTTGGATAGCTTTTTGTGCGGCGACTGCCGGCATATTTGTCCGCGGTGTTGCGTACTTTGCTCCATCTGATTCTGAGTGCATCTTCCGCAGTTTTGAGCTTCCGCTTCTGCTTTTTCAGGCTATGCGCAGTGGCGACGAGCCTTTTGTGGAGGTTCTTCTGCTCCATGAGTTTATCCGGCGTAAGGTCATCCGGACTGTTGTTTTCGCCAGGGACGGGGTGTTCGGTTTGTTTATCCAAGTTTCCCTGTTCAGACGCTTGCTCGAAGGCATGTTCGTCGTCCGCCGGCTCGTCCTGCTCTATGGCTGGGTCTGTATTGCTGATGTCTCTATCGAGGCGGGGCTTGGAGCGGCGCTTACGTCGCCGCTTTAATTGCTTTTCGAGTGAACGATCCCTCGTTGCATCCCTATGTTCCTCGTCGTTGCTTCCTTTGGGTGTGTCCACCATGTATACATCATGAGATGAGGTGGTTGTCCAGTGCCTTATAGGCATTGGTTCGTGTTCATCTCCTACATCGTCATCCATACCGTCGATGTCTTCAGAGTCGAAGTCGAGCACGTCGTTTGAATTATCGACAGTGGCTACGAAGTGGGTGGTGGGTGGGCTTTGAATTTCTTCATCATCCGCATCCCAACCTTGTTGACCATAGTTAGGCTAGGGCTCTCCTGATAAAGAGAGAGACTTTAGTGAATTCAGAATATCGCCGAAGGGCGAGTGCTGAAAGATGTTCGCGGCGGTGAACTCCATGATCGGCGCCCAATCGAGTTTGATCGGTCGGGGCGCGGAGGGCTCGGAGTCTGGAGAGGAGTCCAGCTCCTTGGAGTCACGGGCTTCGCAGAGAGTAGGGCTGGTGTTCGGCTCGATCTCCGTAGAGATTGCATCCCCCGAGGCGGTGTCTAACCACCCATCCTCGATTTGTGTGATCGGCTCCGAGCTAAGGGTCGGAGCGGACACAGGCGCGGCCTCCAGGGCACTGTTCGGCGGTAGAGCTAAATCATGCCCATCGTGACAGCGCGGCGCGCTCGGCTGTGGCTCGAATCCGTCGAAGATCAAGTCTCCGCGGATGTCGGCCGTGTAGTTCAAACTTCCAAATCTGACCTGATGGCCAGGGGCGTAGCTTTCGATCTGCTCCAGATGACCAAGCGAATTGGCCCGCAGTGCAAAGCCGCCGAATATGAAGGTCTGTCCGGGGAGAAAAGTCTCACCCTGGATCGCATCGCTGTTGATGATCGGAGGAGCCATCGGGCCTAAAAGTGACGACACAGAGGAACTCTCAATGAAAGCACCAATGTCGGTGTCAAAACCGGCGGATCTCGGGTAGGGGGTCCCGAACTGTGTGTCTAGGCCGGATGGTAACAGGAGGCAGGGGACACGATGTTTTACCCAGGTTCGGGCCCTCTTGATGGAGGTAAAACCCTACGTCCTGCTTGATTAATATTGATGATATGGGTAGTACAAGAGTAGATCTACCACGAGATCAGAGAGGCTAAACCCTAGAAGCTAGCCTATGGTATGATTGTTCTTCGTCCTACGGACTAAAACTCTTCGGTTTATATAGACACCAGCGAGGGCTAGGGTTACACAGAGTCGGTTACAATGGTAGGAGATCTACATATTTGTATCGCCAAGCTTGCCTTCCACGCCAAGGAAAGTCCCTTCCGGACACGGGACGAAGTCTTCAATCTTGTATCTTCATAGTCCAGGAGTCTGGCCGAAGGTATAGTCCGGCTATCCGGACACCCCCTAATCCAGGACTCCCTCAAAGATCAAACTCGTTAACGTAGTCCAGGTCATGCTCATCCGCCGGATCCTCCCGTGTCAACAACGGGCCTTCAACTTGTGGGAGTTCGACCCGGCCCAGCACCAAACTCTGAACAGGCTCTTCGATACAACACACGAGGATGCCTGGAAGGTGCTATTCAAGGGAGCTGAGGTTCCTCCTCCTACTACCGAGGAGCGCGGATTCTGCGCGAAGTGCCAAGCCAGCGCGGTGAGCTGTTTTATCTCTTACAGGATACTTGTTTTTCATAGTTTGACTCTATGCGGGATCTAAGCTCCCGTTCCTCTGACAGGACTGGCAGGAAATGACCGGACAGATCGACTGTCCAGCTCCCTTGCCCGAAGGCCCAGCGAACGCTCTCCTGATGGAGATGCTGATTTCGGCTCCTTACAAGGTGCCAGAGAAGACCAAGAAGACCAAGGGAACCCGAAAGAGTTCCCGACGCCAGGTGTTATCGGACTCATTGTCCGATGACTCTGCGGCACACTCCTCCCTCGAAGACGAGGAGGAAGAAGAAGA
>NC_057803.1:680063777-680103423 GCF_018294505.1 Triticum aestivum
AAGGGTCCAATAAGGGAAGGACTCTCCTTCCGGACAGCTCCACCGCCGCCGCCGAAGGCGAAGACGAGTGGTTGCCCAGGGCCAAGCCCCTGGGGAGGTCGTAAGTATTCGGATACTAGAGTAACTCATAGCATTCCTTTGTCGCACTGCTTTCCCTAACGCCGAATATGATTATGCAGGCCGCCACGAGCCCGTATCGATCTATTGTCGGACGGCTCCCTAGGCTCATCGGATATGGATAGCGATCCAGTTCCGACCGCCACCTCCCCTTGCCCTGCGGACGACGCCGAGGTGTTGTCTCAAGAGGCACCGGGTCAAGGGGAGACAGTCCCGGAGGTGCCTCAAGGCGACCTTCCGGACTCCAGGAGCCGAGGGGACAAGGCCCCTAAGGGCCCCGAGTTCGGCCCTCAGCCGAACACTGCGCCGGAACCTCCAGCAGTTCCGGACTCGGGCAGGCGGCCTCCTTCTAAGAGGGACAAGATGCCTATGCCGGTGACCTCTGCCCATCCAGAGGCGCCGGACAATCTGCTGGAAGCGCTTCGCAGCGCTTCCATCGACGAGGAGCATCGTACTATTATGAGTGCGGTGGTCCAGAAGGTTCAGTCCGCCCCGAGCGGATTGACTGAAGCCTGTGCCAGCCTTCTAACAGGCTTTGAGGCAAGTGTTAAAATATTACCGCATAGACAGTAGCCCCTGATGCTCTGTTCGGTGTTCAGAAAGAAAAGCCGAACAGAGGATCAAACAATATTGCAGGAGTCTAATATAAGTATGTCAATATGCGTATGCAGGCTTCGCTGCTGGCATCTGCCGCACTGACTGCGGAGGTCGCCGCACTGAAGCAGGACCTTAAAGGGTCCCAGGACAAGCTCGGCCTTGACAAGAGGCAGCTCGAGGAGAACCAAGGTAAGTAATACCCTGTATATAGATATGTATATATAAAAGAAGACGCGATTGCAAAATGACAGGATCATCTTATATTTTCCAGGGGCCATGACCGAGGTGGCATCCCTGAAGCGAGTGCTATCCGAGGCCGAAGACAAAGCGGCCAAGGAGCACGCCGAGCGGGAAAGGCAAGAGGCACGGGTGGGCGAGATGCAGCAAGAGCTCCAGGCTCTCATAACGAAGCACGAGGCGTTGGAGCTTGACTCGAAGACGTGAGAGTCTGAGCTTGCCGCAGCCCTCGAGAGCGCGAAGAGTGCCCAGGCCGAGCCCCAAAAGGCCCTCCAGGAGATTGACGCGATGAAGAAAATAGCGGCGGGTAAGGCATTCTATATGCAAAGCAAGCATGTGAAAGTAAATTACCTATTACTTACCCGAATCCGGAGCTCTCTAGGAGCATTCGCAGATTTGCCCCACAGCGTGTCGGATGCCGCACAGTTTTACCAGGCCGAGGAGGAGAGCTCAACGAAGATGTTGTTCTGGTCTCAGTATACTGGGACCGAACACCCGGTGCCAATGAGCGACCAGCTGAAGCAGCTGGTCGAGCTACACAAGGCGGCCGAACAAGCCATGAAGGGCTTTATAGTCCGGCTATGGCCTGGCGACGCCCTTCCGAACAGCTACTTCGGCCTGGTGAGGCGGCTAGTGGATGCCTGCCCACGGCTGGAAGTCGTCAAGCGGTCCGTCTGTATTGAAGGTGCACGCCGGGCTTTCGCCCGTGTGAAGGTGTAATGGGCCAAGCTAGACGCCGTGAAGCTGATCGAGGAAGGACCGCCGCAGGGCAAGGAGCATCGCACCCCCGAAATTTATTATGAGGGTGTCCTAAAGGGTGCCCGTCTTGTAGCGGATGAATGTTCAAAGGATGTAATATTTGAGTAAACTTGCTCGTGTGATCCTGTATGATGAAAACTTGTTTCATATGCGCTATGCAATGCTTGTTTGAATTTAAAATATTACCTTCTGTTTGGCTGTTTATCCAATCTGAGAGATGGCTAGTCCTCGGCTTCTGCCCCCATGCCGCAAGTGCTGGGGTGTTCGGGATAAACCTGAGCACTCTTGTTCCCATGTTTGGGTCCTTCGAGGGAGGTGCTCAGCACAACAAACAAGGCAACCGGACTAATAATGCTTTGTCACTCTCACTTAGCCATGGATTTCTATAATTTTAAATTTCGGCGAAGCCCCTGGTATTCGGAAGGCCGAATTCGGGGCGCGATACACGCCTTTAAGCCAGACAGGATCGGCTCATCGCTCTAAGCGGCATAAGTCTTTAGGGACTCGAAACCTCGCCGAACAGCGACCAGTCTCTTGCCTTATCATGACAGTCAGTTTTAGCTTTCTCTACTGAGGTGCTTAGCCCAGAAGAACCGGGGCACAATCGCAGTAGTTCTCCTAGCGCTACCTTAGCCGATAGAGCAGAACGTAAGGTACCAAAACATAGGAGCCGGGCAAACCCAACATTTGACCAAAGACATGATTCGGAGCTGATGCATATAATGCTATAAGTTCGGGGTGCCGCACTTGTGAAAGTGTTCGGACCTCTCACACCGCATTGTGGGGTACTTAAGCCCCTGGTGTATTGGTCGTACCAAAGTGTACGGTTGCAAGGCGTCATTAAGGAACACATATATAAAAATGAAGAATGCAATAATAGCCTTAATGCTATGCATTGTTTATTCAAATAGATGCGTTAAAGCAGGATGATACAGATAGTGCGATAAGAAAAAAGTAGGACTATGTCCCTTCCAAGGGCAAGCTGAGGAATAGTATTAAAGCAAATATTTCACTCGTTATCGTAATCCACCTGGTAGTTCCGTGGTGTGACGTAGCTTTTTGCCTCCTTGGTTGCTGCATCATGTGTTCGGCAATCATGCTGCCGGACAGGGTTTCCAGAGATTAAGGTCCTGAAAGAGAAAAATAACAGAGCGGCAATCCCCTAGTGTGGTTTAGGCCGCCTCTTGGGGCGTGCCGTAGTTGTGCCCCCCTCCTCACCTGTGCCCATTGTATTTCTAATGCATAATTATGTACGCGTGGCACGGATTTTGCCGCTTGGCTGGGACTGGGGTGGGGGCCGCATTGCTACGCGAGCTTAGATCGTGCCAGGCGGTCTAGTTGCCGATTACTCCGAGCGCGCTTGAAGGTGTCCGGGTCTTGAAACGCCGAACTGGTGGATTGCCTTGAGAGGCTACTTTGCGCTTCTGCTGCGAGGGCCGTGGTGTGCTCCTCCGTACGGAGAGAGCGCTCTGTGTTTCCATTGACTGTGATGACCCCCCGGGGTCCTAGCATCTTGAGCTTGAGGTATGCATAATGCGGTACCGCATTGAATCTCGCAAATGCGGTTCGCCCGAGCAGTGGGGACTATATCGAAGATTAATTCTTCGCTTCAGAAGTTATCCGGGGATCCGAAGAACACTTCCAGTGTAATTGAGCCTGTGTAATGGGCCTCTACACCTGGAATGACGCCTTTAAAGGTCGTTTTTGTGGGTTTGATCCTTGAGGGGTCTATACCCATTTTGTGCACTGTTTCCTGGTAAAGTAGGTTCAGGCTATTGCCGCCGTCCATAAGGACTCGAGTGAGGTGAAATCCGTCAATGATTGGGTCTAAGACTAGTGCGGCGAATCCGCCGTGACGGATACTAGTGGGGTGGTCCCTGTGATCGAAGGTGATCGGGCAGGAGGACCATGGGTTGAACTTTGGGGCGACCGGCTCCTACGCATATACGTCCCTGAGCGCACGCTTCTGCTCCCTCTTGGGGATGTGGGTTGCGTATATCATGTTCACCATCCGCACTTGTGGGGGGAACCTCTTCTGTCCTCCGGTGTTCGGCTGCCGGGGCTCCTCTTCGTCATCGCTGTGTGACCCTTTAGCTTTATCTTCGGCAATTAACTTGCCGGCCTGCTTGAACACCCAACATTCCCTGTTGGTGTGGTTGGCTGGCTTGTCAGGGGTACCGTGTATTTGACACGAGCGATCGAGTATGCGGTCCAAACTGGACGGGCCTGGAGTGCTTCTTTTGAATGGCTTTTTCCGCTGATCGGGTTTAGAGCCTTTGAATCCGGCATTGACTGTCGTATCCACAGTATTATTGCTGTTAATGTGGCGCTTATGTTTGTTGCAACGTGACCTGGTATTGCCGTCCTTGGTATCCGAAGTACCATGGTTTTTTAATATGTTGTTACTGCGAGCCAGCCAGCTGTCTTCTCCCGCACAGAAGCGGGTCATGAGTGTCGTGAGGGCTGCCATAGATTTCGGCTTTTCCTGTCCAAGGTTCCGGGCAAGCCACTCGTCGCGGATGTTATGCTTGAAGGCTGCTAGGGCCTCTGCATCCGGACAGTCGACGAATTGCTTTTTCTTTGTTAGGAACCGTGTCCAGAATTGCCTGGCCGATTCTTCTGGCTGCAGAATTATGTGGCTCAAGTCATCGACGTCTGGTGGTCGCACATAAGTGCCCTGAAAGTTGTCGAGGAATGCGGCTTCCAGATCTTCCCAACAGCTAATGGACTCTGCTGACAAGCTGTTAAGCCAATGCCGCGCTGGTCCTTTGAGCTTTAGTGGGAGGTATTTGATGGCGTGTAAGTCATCGCCGCGGGCCATGTGGATGTGGAGGAGGAAATCCTCGATCCATACCACGGGATCTGTTGTGCCGTCGTATGATTCAATATTTACGGGTTTGAAACCCTCTGGGATTTGATGATCCATTACTTCGTCTGTGAAGCATAGGGGGTGTGCGGCGCCTCTGTATTGGGCTATATCGTGACGCAGCTCAAATGGGTCTTGCCCACTGTGTTTGGCCCGGCCGGATTGACTTTTACTATATCCGGCGTGACGTTTATCGTCTCGCATAGTGGCGCGCCCTTGTGATCCGTAGATCGATCTTGCATGTTTTGCTTTGTCCTCCAATACGTCTCGCAGGTCTGGCGTGTTTCCCCATGCTTTTTTATCTGAATGGCGTCGGGGTGCGGGCTGAGCTTTTGGCTGGAATGCCTCTCTATCACGGCCACGAGGTGGCCGATCAGCCGCGTCATACGCTTCTTCCTCCAGTCGAGGTAGCAACCTGCATTTTGGGTAACTCTTGGAGGGGCGCTCGAGTTTATATTCCTCGGCCGCGAGGAATTCAGTCCATCTGTCAGCTAGCAGATCTTGATCAGCTTGAAGCTGCTGCTGCTTTTTCTTAAGGCTATTTGCCGTGGCCATAAGCCGGCGCTTGAAGCGCTCTTGTTCGACGGGATCCTCTGGCACGGCAAATTCGTCATCACCGAGGCTTGCCTTGTCTTCGGAGGGGGGCATGTAATTATCATCCTCCGCTTCTCCATCTGTCGCTCTCTCAAGAGGGCTGGCTCCTCCATCCTCCTGCTCTAAATCTTGTTGGAGGGGATTGTTGTTATCTTCGGCACTATCCGGAGTGTTATTATCTCCTGTGCTGGTATCACCACTTTTTCTTTGGCGGGACTTAGAGCGGCGCCACTGACGCCGGCGCTTGGGTTGCTTTTTGGAGGGGTCATCCTCTGCTGTCCCATCGCCATTGCCTTCTTTGGGTGTGTCCACCATGTATATATCGTATGATGAGGTGGATGTCGAGTGCCCTGTGGGCAGTGGTTCATCTTCGCCTCCCGCATCGTCGTCCATGCTGTCGATGTCTTCGGAGTCGAGTCGAGCATGTCGGTTAAGTCATCGACAGTGGCTACTAAGTGGGTGGTGGGTGGGCCACGAATTTCTTCGTCGTCCACAACCCAGTCCTACCGGACATAGTTCGGCCAGGATCCTCCTGACAAGGAGAGAGACCTTAATGAGTTCAGTATGTCGCCGAAGGGCGAGTGCTGAAAGATATCCGCGGAGATAAACTCCATGATCGGTGCCCAATCGGATTCGATAGGAATGGGCGCAGGCGGTTCGGAGTCCGTGGCCGGAGAGAGATCCGGCAATTTGTCAACACGGCTCTCGTGCAAAGTAAGGTCGATGTTCGGCTCGATCGCCGATGAGGGTAAGGCCTCCGTGGCGGGGTCCATCCACCCGCCCATGGACGGCGCAATTGGCTCTAAATTGAGGGTCGGAGCGGCTGCCGGTGCGATCTCCTGAACACTGTCGGATGGTAGAGCTAAATCATACTCATCATGACCGCGTGACACACGAGGCAGAGGCTCGAATCCGTCAAAGATCAAGTCTCCACGGATATCGGTCGTGTAGTTCAAGCTTCCAAACCTGACCTGATGGCCAGGGGCATAGCTTTCAATCTGCTCCAGATGGCCAAGCGAATTGGCCCGTAGTGCAAAGCCGCCGAATACAAAAATCTGTCCGGGGAGAAAAGTCTCACCCTGGACTGCATCGCTAATGATGATAGAAGGAGCCATCAAGCCTAATGGTGATGACACAGAGGAACTCTCAATGAAAGCACCAATGTCGGTGTCAAAACCGGTGAATCTCGGGTAGGGGGTCCCGAACTGTGCGTCTAGGCGGATGGTAACAGAAGGCAGGGGACACGAAGTTTTACCCAGGTTCGGGCCCTCTTGATGGATGTAAAACCCTACGTGCTGCTTGATTAATATTGATGATATGGGTAGTACAAGAGTAGATCTACCACAAGATCAGAGAGGCTAAACCCTAGAAGCTAGCCTATGGTATGATTGTATGTTATTGTTGTGTCCTACGGACTAAAACCCTCCGGTTTATATAGACACCGGAGAGGGCTAGGGTTACACAAGGTTGGTTACAAAGGAGGAGATATACATATCCGTATTGCCTATCTTGCCCTCCACGCCAAGTAGAGTTCCATCGGGACACGAGACGAAGTCTTCAATCTTGTATCTTCATAGTCCAACAGTCCGGCCAAAGGTTATAGTCCAGCTATCTGGAGATCCCCTAATCCATGACTCCCTCAAGAGCCGAGAAGGCCGCGCATAGCAAGGGCAAAGAGAAAATGGCCAAAATGGCTGTGAAGTTAAAAGACACTGCCGACCGCTGCCAGTTTCTTGAAGAAGAAAACCGAGCGAAGGCTACAGACCTCAAAAAGGCCACAATGGCGACCAAAGACACCCACTCTACAATGAGAGAAAATAAGGAGGAACTGTGTGAAGCCGGGGACATTGTGGCTGGGAAGCCCTTTATGCCGCGGAGAAAGTTCGGCGATCCGCGGTATGCCCCTCTGGATCGGCTGTGGAGTTCGGCCGACGCATATCTGGACTTGGCGGCGAGCGTTGTCGATGCGGCCGAATACTTCCGAGATCAAACAGATCGTGAAGTGGACAAGCTGTTCTAGTCGCAATTTAACATTCCAGAGCGTCCACTTCCATTGACTGATCAGGTTGCCGAATGGGCCGAACTCAATAGGTTGTCCGGACTCGCCATGAGGTCTGTCGTGGATCATCTGTGGCCGGAAAGGCCAAAGCCGAACAACTATTTTAGCTTGGTGCAACAGTTCCTTGGTGCGGTGCCACGCATTAATGCGATGAAGAGGTCGGCGTGCATAGAAGGCTCGCGGATGGCCCTTTCCCGTGTCTAAACATACTGGGCGTAGATGGATGCCACCACTATCGCGGTGCAGGGTTCGACCATAGGCCAAGTGGCTATCGAGCACTATTTTGAAGAAGTTCTTGAGGGCACTCGTTCGATAGAGGCCCAATGCTCGAAGAATGTTATGTTTGAGTGACATATATTCCCATTGTAAAAACAACATTTTATTGAATTTATCAAGGCTATATTTATACTTTTGCCCGAAAGTATTGTGATGCCTCTTGTGCGGCCGTTTATGTATACATGTATATAACCTGAAAGATTGCAGTCGTCGGCTTCAGCCCCCACGCATATAATGCGGGGGTGTTCGCAGAAGAAAGGTATTCACAATTAATCCAACATCTTGGTCCTATTAAGGAGGTGATAGCGCAGCGAACTAGGCAACCGGACTATAATGCTTTAACACGTTCACTTAGCCAGAGGAGTTTGACAGTGGGGCTACTATATAGCCCCTGGTGGCTCCGCACTCATCCGGATTCGGGGTGCGTACATGCCTGGCCGGGAAACGGCCCTTCGTTAATGCGGAGGAATCCCGAAGATTCCAATAGGTCATCGAGTGGTTGACCAGTCTCACGTTATATCATGACAGTCAGTTTTCGGGTTTCTCTACTAAGGTGCTCGTCCGGATGAACCAGGGCACAATCGCAGTAGTTCTCCTTGTGCCGCCTTAGCCGATAGAGCGGAACGTAAGGCAGCAAAACACAGGAGCCGGGCAAACCCAACATTTGACCAAAGACATGATTCGGAGCTGATGCATATAAGGCCAAACTCGCGATGTCGAACACTCCCTAAGGTATTCGGTCTTTATGGTGTAAACTGGGTCTAAACAATACCCTTTGTAATAAGCCCCTGGTGTCCAGGTATGTGCATTATTCTGGCATGGCCACATGCCAAGACGTCAGCATCCTTCTCGATTGTACTGAGAATCCGAGGGATGTAAATCAATAAGAGACAGTAAAAAAGGTTTATGCAGGCTCTTAATCTACAAAGAATCCTTGGAACGGGTCCCTGCTGCACGTTTGCGCCTGTGTCTCCATTGTGCCGTATCCTGGACGGGTGTAGCACGATGGTCATCTGAAAAAGAGAGGAACTTAATTGAAAAGTTGCCGTGCAGAAGTTAAGTTATACTAAATAAACAATATATAGTTCAAAATGAGTAAATGTGAGCCTTATTGCCACTTGTGCGCGCGCGTTGAGCCCCTTGTATTGTAATAGGGGTATAGCCATCAAAGCTGTATCAATTATATATAGCTATACCGGACTCATCCAACCGTGTCCGTGGTCTTGATGACATGTCAGATACTTTAGTTGGTGAGGCCGTTTACTGTGTGGCTGCCAAGGCAGCCGCACTGTCTTCGGTGCGCAAGGAGTGCTCAGTATTTCCATTTACTGTGATGATGTCGCGTGGACCGGGCATCTTAAGTGTGAGGGAAGCGTAATGCTATATTGCGTTAAAGCGAGCGAAAGCTTTGCGTCTGAGCAGTGCTTGAGAGCCACTTTGGAACAGAGCGATGTGGAAGGTTAAATTTTTGTTGCGGAAGTTATCGGGGAAACCGAATATAACCTCTAGTAGCAGGGAGCCCCTGCAATGGGACTCTGGGCTTGGTTTACTCCTTTAAAGGTAGCATTGCTGTGGCAAATGTTTGTTGGGTCTATCCCCATTTTGCGGACTGTGTCCTGATATATCAGATTTGAACTGTTGCTGCCGTCCATCAGGACTCGTGTGAAGTGGTATCCATCAATTATTGGATCTAATACCAAGGCAGCCCATCCAGCACGCCGGATACTTGCCGAGTAATCTCGATGGTCGAAGGTGATCGGTTGGGACGACCAGTGGCGGAGCTCTGTGGTGATAGGCCCTCGGGCATGTCTTTCTAGGGGTGAACACGTTAACTATTTTGACTTCTGGTGGGAATTTCTTCTGTTCCCCTGTGCTTTGCTTGCGAGGCTCATCCTCGTCTTCACTTGGTGTATCCTGCCCCTTGTGCTCGGCGTTGAGCTTGACGGACTGTTTGAAGACCCAACATTCTTTGTGGGTATGATTTGCAGGTTTATCAGGGGTGCTATCGATCTTACATATTTGGTCCAGAATTTTGTTTAGGTTGGACAGTTCGTCTCTGTTGCCTTTGGAGGGCGGCTTCTGCTGACCTGGCCGAGAGCTTCTAAATCTGGCGTTTACCGTCGTGCTCTTCGCGTTGTCTTCTTTATTCCGGCGCTTATTCTTGCTGTGTCGTGATTTCCCATTTCCATCCCTGACTTCGGATGTACTTGGGTCGCTGGTGCTGCATCGGGCTAACCAGCTGTCCTCGCCCGTGCAAAAACGGGTCATGAGGCTTGTTAATGCTGCCATTGTTCTTGGCTTTTCTTGACCGAGGTGTCTAGCAAGCCATTCGTCTCGAACGCTATGTTTGAAAGCTACTAAGGCTTCGACGTCTGGACAGTCGACTATTTGGTTCTTTTTAGTGAGGAACCTGTTCCAAAGTTTTCAGGCTGACTCACCGGGCTGTTGAGTTATATGACTTAAATCGTCTACATCCGGTGGTCGGACATATGTCCCTTGAAAATTTGCCCGAAAGGCGTCTTTGAGCTCTTCCCAGCTTTCGATGGAGTTTTCTGGGAGGCTTTTAAGCCAGTGCCGAGTTGGCCCTTTGAGATTGAGGGGTAAGTACTTGATGGCATGGAGGTCATCTCCTCGAGCCATATGGATATGGAGGATGTAGTCCTCAATCCAGACCCCAGGGTCTGTTGTTCCGCCGTACGCCTCTATGTTGACGGGTTTGAATCCCACTGGAAATTCATGGTCCAGCACCTCGTCGGTGAAACATAGGGGTTGTGCGGCACCCCTGTATTTGGGTGTACTGTGGTGTTCGGTTGTTTGTTGTGTTGCATTGTATGTTGGAGCGCGCTTGCGTGGTCCATAGATGGATCTGGTTGCGCCGTCCTTTTGATGCAATCCCTTACGCGGATCGCGTACTGGTTTATGTGCGGCGTCGTTTGCCGCTTTATGTTGGCTATGAGGTCATCTATCCGACCGGATGGCCGTTTTTATTTTTTAATTGTGGAGGATCTAAGGCCTCCTCATCGAATTCAGGTAGCAACTTTTGCTTCGGATAGCTCTTGGTGTGGCGATTACTGCCGTACTTCACTGCAGTGTTGAGTACTTCACTCCATTTGATTTTGAGTGTGTCTTGTGCAGCCTTGAGCCTTTGCTTCTGTTTTTTCAGACTCCTCGCCGTGGCAACAAGCCTTTGGTGGGCATTATGTTGCTCCTGGCGCCTGTCCGGTGTGATGTCGTCCGGACTGTTATCGTCGACGGGGTTGGGTTGTTCGGTTTGATTCTCCGTGCTGTCGTGGTTAGGCGATGGTTCACCCTACTCTAACGCTGGGTCTATGTGATTGTTGCTTCTGCCGAGGCGGGATTTGGAGCGGCGCTTACGCCGCCGCTTTGACTGTTTCTCGAGGGAACAACCCTTTGCTGCGTCCTTCCGTTCCTCCTCGTCGTTTTCTTTGGGTGTGTCCACCATGTATACGTCATGTGATGAAGTGGGCGGTGGTTCTTGTTCGTCTCCTGCATCGTCGTCCATACCGTCGATGTCTTCGGAGTCGAAGTCGAGCATGTCGGTTAAGTCGTCGACAGTGGCTACTAAGTGGGTGGTGGGTGGGCAGCGAATTTCTTCGTCATCCGCATCCCAATCCTGCCAGACATAGTTCGGCCAGGATTCTCCTGACAAGGAGAAAGACCTTAATGAGTTTAGTATGTCGCTGAAGGGCGAGTGCTGGAAAATATCCGCGAAGGTAAACTCCATGATCGGCGCCCAATCGGTTTCGACAGGAACGGGTCCAGGCGGTTCGGAGTCCGTGTCCGGAGAAGGGTCCGGCAGTTTGGAAACACGGCTCTTGTGAAGGGTAAGGTCGATATTCGGCTCGATCGCTGCTGAGGGTATGGCCTCCGTGGCGGGGTCTATCCACCCGTCCATGGATGGCGCAACTGGCTCCGAATCGAGGGTCGGAGCGGCTGCCGGCGTGATCTCCTGAACACTGTCCGATGGTAGAGCTAAATCGTACTCATCGTGATCGTGTGGCGCACAAGGCAGGGGCCCGAATCCGTCGAAGATCAAGTCTCTACGGATATCGGCCGTGTAGTTTAAGCTTCCAAACCTGACCTGGTGGCCAGGGGCGTAACTTTCGATCTGCTCCAGATGGCCAAGCAAGTTGGCCCGCAGTGCGAATCTGCCCAATACAAAGATCAGTCCAGGGAGAAAAGCCTCACCCTGGACTGCATCGCTATCGATGATTGAAGGAGCCATCAAGCCTAATGGCAACGACACAGAGGAACTCTCAATGAAAGCACCAATGTTGGTGTCAAAACCGGCGGATCTCGGGTAGGGGGTCCCGAACTGTGCGTCTAAGGCGGATGGTAACAGGAGGCAGGGGACACGATGTTTTACCCAGGTTTGGGCCCTATTGATGGAGGTAAAACCCTACGTCCTGCTTGATTTATTCTTGATGATATGAGTATTACAAGAGTTGATCTACCACGAGATCGGAGAGGCTAAACCCTAGAAGCTAGCCTATGGTATGATTGTATGTTGTCCTACGGACTAAAACCCTCTGGTTTATATAGACACCGGAGGGGGCTAAGGTTACACAAGGTCGGTTACAAAGGAGGAGATATACATATCCGTATTGCCTAGCTTGCCTTCCACGCCAAGTAGAGTCCTATCCAGACATGGGACGAAGTCTTCAATCTTGTATCTTCATAGTCCAACAGTCCGGCCAAAGGATATAGTCCGGCTGTCCGGAGACCCCCTAATCCAGGACTCCCTCAGTAGCAATTACACGGACTGGGTCCATAACTTGAGGATTATCCTCATTGCTGCACAGAAGAATTACGTCCTAGAAGCACCCCTGGGTGCCAGGCCTGCTGCAGATGCTGCTGTTGACGTTAAGAACGTCTGGCAGAGTAAATCTGATGACTACTCAGTAGTTCAGTGTGCCATGCTTTACGACTTGGAACCGAGACTTCAACGATGTTTTGAAAGTCATGGAGCATATGAGATGCTCCCGGAGTTGAAGTTAATATTTCAAGCAAATGCCCAGATTGAGAGATATGAAGTCTCCAATAAGTTCTATAGCTGCAAGATGGAGGAGAATAGTTCTGTCAGTGAAAATATACTCAAAATGTCTGGGTATCATAATCACTTTACTCAACTGGGAGTTAATCTTCCTGTTGATAGTGTCATTGACAGAGTTCTTCAATCACTGCCACCAAGCTACAAGAGCTTCGTGATGAACTATATTATGCAAGGGATGAATAAGACAATTCTCGATCTCTTCGCAATGCTAAAGTCAGCAGAGGTAGAAATCAAGAAGGAGCATCAAGTGTTGATGGTCAACAAGACCACCAGTTTCAAGAAAAAGGGTAAAGAGAAGAAGAAGGGGAACTTCAAGAAGAACAACAAATAAGTTGCTGCTCAGGAGAAGAAACCCAAGTCTGGACCTAAGCTTGAGACTGAGTGCTTCTACTGCAAACAGACTGGTCACTGGAAGCGGAACTGCCCCAAGTATTTGGCAGATAAGAAGGATGGCAAGGTGAACAAAGGTATATGTGATATACATGGTATTGATTTGTACCTTACCAGAGCTCGCAGTAGCACCTGGGTATTTGGTACTGGTTCTATTGCTAATATTTGCAACTCGAAACAGGGACTACGGATTAAGCAAAGACTGGCTAGGGACGAGGTGACGATGCGTGTGGGAAATGGTTCCAAAGTCGATGTGATTGGCGTCGGCACGCTACCTCTACATCTACCTTAGGGATTAGTTTTAGACCTGAATAATTGTTATTTGGTGCCAGCGTTGAGCATGAACATTATATCTGGATCTTGTTTGATGCGAGACAGTTATTCATTTAAATCTGAGAATAATGGTTGTTCTATTTATATGAGTAATATATTTTATGGTCATGCACCCTTGAAGAGTGGTCTATTTGTGTCAAATATCGATAGTAGTGACACACATATTCATAATGTTGAAGCCAAAAGATGCAGAGTTGATAATGATAGTGCAACTTATTTGTGGCACTGCCGTTTGGGTCATATTGGTGTAAAGCGCATGAAGAAACTCCATTCGGATGGACTTCTGGAATCACTTGATTATGAATCACTTGGTACTTGCGAACCATTCCTCATGGGCAAGCTGACAAACTCCATTCTCCGGAACAATGGAGCGAGCAACAGAGTTATTGGAAATCATACATACTGATGTATGTGGTCCAATGAACATTGAGGCTCGCGGCGGATATTGTTATTTTCTCACCATCACACATGATTTGAGCAGATATGGGTATATGTACTTAATGAAACATAAGTCTGAAACATCTGAAAAGTTCAAAGAATTTCAAAGTGAAGTGGAAAATCATCGTAACAAGAAAATAAAGTTTCTACAATCTGATCGTGGAGGAGAATATTTGAGTTACGAGTTTGGTCTTTGAGGGAGTCCTGGATTAGGGGGTGTTCGGATAGCCGAACTATACCTTCGGCCGGACTCCTGGACTATGAAGATACAAGATTGAAGACTCCGTCCCGTGTCCGGAAGGGACTTTCCTTGGCGTGGAAGGCAAGCTTGGCGATACGGATGTTCAGATCTCCTACCATTGTAACCGACTCTATGTAACCCTAACCCTCTTCGGTGTCTATATAAACCGGAGGGTTCTAGTCCGTAGGACAACATACACATCAACAATCATACCATAGGCTAGCTTCTAGGGTTTAGCCTCTCTGATCTCATGGTAGATCAACTCTTGTAATACCCATATCATCAATATTAATCAAGCAGGACGTAGGGTTTTACCTCCATCTAGAGGGCCCGAACTTGGGTAAAACTTCGTGTCCCCTACCTCCTGTTACCATCTGGCCTAGACGCATAGTTCGGGACCCCCTACTCGAGATCCGCCGGTTTTGACACCGACATTGGTGCTTTCATTGAGAGTTCCTCTATGCCGTCGCCGTCAGGCCCGATGGCTCCTACGATCATCAATGGCGATGCAGTCTAGGGTGAGACCTTCCTCCCCGGACAGATCTTCGTCTTTGGCGGCTTCGCACTGCGGGCCGATTCACTTGGCCATCTAGAGCAGATCGAAAGCTATGCCCCTGGCCGTCAGGTCAGATTCGGAAGTTTAAACTACACGGCCGACATCCGCGGGGACTTGATCTTTGACGGATTCGAACCACTACCGAGCACGCCACACTGTCACGACGAGCATGATCTAGCTCTGCCGTCGAACAGTTCCCTGGAGGCCGCACCCGCATCGGCTCCGACCCCTAGTTCGGAGCCGACCGCGCCGATCGAGGATGGGCGGTTGGACGCCACCTCGGGGGCTGCGATCCCAATGGCGGTTGAGCCGAACACCAGCCCTGTACTCTGCAAGACTCGTGACTCCATGGAGCCGGACTCTTCTTCGGACTCCGAACCCTCCGCGCCCCTGCCGAGCGAATCCGATTGGGCGCCGATCATGGAGTTCACGGCCGCGGACGTCTTTCAGCACTCGCCTTTAGGCGACATCTTGAAATCATTAAAGTCTCTCTCTTTGTCAGGAGAGCCCTGGCCGTACTACGGTCAGCAAGGTTGGGGTACGGACGACGAAGAAATTCAAAACCCACCCACCACCCACTTTGTAGCCACTATCGACGACTTAACCGACACGCTCGACTTCGACTCCGAAGACATCGACGGTATGGACACCGATGAAGGAGATGATGAAGAACCAGCGCCTACTAGGCCCTGGAAAGCCACCTCGTCATATGACATATACATGGTGGACACCCCAAAAGAGGGAGAGGGCGATGGAACAGCGGAGGATGACCCCTCCAAGAAACAGCAAAAGCGCCGGCGTCAGCGGCGCCACTCAAAATCCCGCCAACACAAAAACGGTGATTCAAGCACGGGAGATAATAATACCCCGGAAAGCGCCGAAGAACATCCCCCCGAGCAAGATTTAGCACAGGGGGATGGAGAAACCAGCCCCCATGGGAGAGCGGCTGGCAGAGAGGTCAAGGACGATAATCATATTCCTCCCTCTGAAGACGAGGCAAGCCTCGACGATGACGAATTCATCGTGCCAGAGGATCCCGTCGAACAAGAGCGTTTTCAATGCAGGCTTATGGCCACGGCAAGAAGCCTCAAGAAAAAACAGCAACAGCTTAAAGCTGATCAAGATCGGCTAGTCGATAGATGGACTGAAGTCCTTGCGGCCGAAGAGCATAAACCTGAACGCCCCTCCAAGTGCTACCCAAAGCACAAGTTGCTACCCCGATTAGAGGAGGAAGCACTCGACGCGGCCGACAGGCCACCTCGTGGCCGCGACAGAGAGGCCTCATGGCCCTCCACCCAAGCCGCAGCCCGTACCAAGGCACTGGAATATGCGCCGGACTTATGTAATATGTTGGAGGAAAAGGCAAGGCAAACAAGATCAATCTACGGATCGCGTGGGCGCCCCACGGCTCGAGACGGTAACCATCACGCCGGTCACAAATTCGGTAGGGCCGAACACAGTAGACAAAGCTCATTGGAGCTACGTCATGATATAGCCCAGTACAGAGGCGCCGCACACCCATTGTCCTTCACAGACGAAATAATGGATCATCAAATCCCCGAAGGTTTCAAACCCGTAAACATCGAATCATATGATGGCTCAACAGATCCCGCGGTATGGATCGAGGATTATCTCCTTCATATCCACATGGCCCGCGGTGATGATTTCCACGCCATCAAATACCTCCCACTCAAGCTTAAAGGACCAGCCCGGCAGTGGCTTAACAGCCTGCCAATAGGGTCAATCAGCTGTTGGGAGGACCTGGAAGCTGCATTCCTCGACAATTTCCAGGGCACTTATGTGCGACCCCCAGACGCTGACGACCTAAGCCACGTAATTCAGCAGCCAGACGAATCAGCCAGGCAATTCTGGACACGGTTCCTAACAAAGAAAAATCAAATACTTGACTGTTCGGACGCAGAGGCCTTAGCAGCCTTCAAGCATAATATCCGTGACGAGTGGCTTGCCCGGCACCTAGGACAGGAGAAGCCGAAATCTATGGCAGCACTCATGGCACTCATGACCCGCTTTTGCATGAGAGAAGACAGCTGGCTTGCTCGTAGCAACAATATGACCAAGAACCCTGGTCGTTCGGACACCAGGGACATTAGTGGCAGGTCGCGTCGCAACCAGCAGAAGCGCTGCATCAACGGCGACAATGCTAAGGATACGGCAGTTAATGCTGGATTCAGAGGCTCTAAATCCGGTCAGCGGAAAAAGTCATTCAAAAGGAATCCTAGGGGACCGTCCAGCTTGGACCAAATACTTGACCGCTTGTGCCAAATACGTGGCACCCCCGAAAAGCCGGCCAATCACACCAACAGGGACTGTTGGGTGTTCAAGCAGGCAGGCGGATTAAGCGCCGACAATGAGGACAAGGGGCTGCATAGCGATGACGACGAGGAGCCCCGGCCGCCGAACAACAATGGACAGAAGGGTTTTCCCCCACAAGTGCGGACAGTGAACATGATATATGCCACCCACGTCCCCAAGAGGGAGCGGAAGCGCGTGTTAAGGGATGTATACGCGGTAGAGCCAGTCGCCCCAAAGTTCAATCAATGGTCCTCCTGCCCGATCACCTTTGATCGAAGAGACCATCCCACTAGCATCCGTCATGGCGGATTCGTTGCATTGGTTCTCGACCCAATTATTGACGGATTTCATTTCACTAGAGTCCTTATGGACAGCGGCAGCAGCCTGAACCTGCTTTACCAGGATATAGTGCGGAAAATGGGCATAGATCCCTCGAGGATTAAGCCCACCAAAACGACCTTTAAAGGCGTAATACCAGGTGTAGAGGCCAGCTGTACAGGCTCAGTCACACTTGAAGTGGTCTTCGGATCTCCGGATAATTTCCGAAGCGAGGAGTTAATCTTCAACATAGTCCCGTTCCGCAGTGGCTATCATGCACTGCTCGGGCGAACCGCATTCGCCAAGTTCAATGCGGTCCCGCACTACGCATACCTTAAGCTCAAGATGCCAGGCCCTCGAGGAGTCATTACGGTCAATGGAAACACCGAACGCTCCCTCCGAACGGAGGAGCACACGGCGGCCCTTGCAGCGGAAGTACAAAGTAGCCTCTCCAGGCAGTTCTCCAGTCCGGCCATTAAACGTCCGGACACTGTCAAGCGCGCCCGGAGTAACCTACAACAAGACCGCCTGGCACGTTTCGAGCAGGCGTAGCAATGCGGCCCCAACCCCAACCCTCGCAAAAAGGCGACGC
Source organism: Triticum aestivum (assembly GCF_018294505.1). Lineage (NCBI taxonomy): Eukaryota > Viridiplantae > Streptophyta > Magnoliopsida > Poales > Poaceae > Triticum > Triticum aestivum. Next base: position 680,081,538 of record NC_057803.1, read on the forward strand.
TAGTACTTCGCGTACGTAACCACGCTCTAGAAATACCATGGGCACAGGGGGAGGGGCACCATCATGGCACGCCCACAACACGGCCTAAACCGCACCAGGGGCTGCCGATTTTTTCCTTTTCTCTTACTTTCAGGACTCTACTTTTCGGAAGGCCTGTTCGGCAGTTCAATTGCCGCACAAACGATGCAAGAACCAGGGAAGTAGACAAGCCATGCCGCATTATGGAAATCACAGGTGGTCTCTATCACGAGCAGTATACCTGCTCCGCATACTATTCCGCAGCTTACCCCTGGAGCAGACATGCTAAATAGTTCAACTTTACGTTTCTCGCATTACTTGTATCGTTATGCTTTGATCGCAACTATTTTCAATAAACAATGCATAGCTTTTGTCTATTTTCGCATTATCTTTTTATAAATAAATGTTCCTTAACGACATGTTGCATCCGTACAATCTGGTACGGCCAAAATACGCCAGGGGCTTCAGTACCCCTCAATATGGTGTGAGAAGTCCGAACACTTTCACAAGTGCGGCACCCCGAACTTATAGCATTATATGCATCGGCTCCGAATCATGTCTTGGGTCAATAGTTGTGTTTGCCCGACTCCTATGTTTTGGTGCCTTACGTTCCGCTATATCGGCTAAGGTAGCACTAGGAGAACCACTGCGATTGTGCCCCAGTTGAGCTGGGCCGAGCACCTCAGTGGAGAAAGCTAAAACTGACTGTCATGATGAACCGAGAGCTGGTCACTGTTCGAGAGGTTTCTTCGAGTCCCTAAAGACTTATGCCGCTTCAGGCGAGGAGTCGGCTCTGTCCGGCCAAGGCGTGGATAGCGCCCCGAAATCGGTCTTTCGAATACTAGGGGCTTCGCCGAAATTTAAAAATATAGAATTCTATGGCTAAGTGAGAGTGTTCGCGCGTTATAGTCCGATTGCCTCGTTCGCTGGGCTGAGCGCCTCCCTCGAAGGACCCAAACATGGGAAAAAAAGTGCTCAGGTTTATCCCCGAACACCCCAGCACTAGCGGCATGGGGGCAGAAGCTGACGACTCGCCATCTCTCAGAATTGATAAACAGCCGCACATAAGGTAATATTTTAAATTCAGACAGCATTGCTAAGCGCATATGAACAAGTTTCCAGCGCACAGGACAAAATGAGCGAGTTTTACTCAAAAATTACATCCCTAGTACATTCATCCGCCACAAGGCGGGCACCCTTCAGAACATCCTTATAGTAATTTTCGGGCTTGCGATGCTCTTTCCCTGGCGGTGGCCCGTCCTTCACAAGCTTCTTAGCATCCAGCTTGCCCCAGTGCACCTTAGCACGGGCAAGGGCCCTACGGGCACCTTCGATGCAGACGGAGCGCTTGATGACTTCGAGCCTTGGACAGGCCCCTACAATAGCCATGTCAATCCTGTCATTTTTTTTGCAATTGCACCTTTTTTATATACATATTCAAACAGGGTATTTCTTACCTTCCTTCTCCTCGAGCTGCTTCTTGGCACGCCCGAGCTCTTGCTCGGACTTCTCGAGGCTCTGCTTCAGCATGTCCACTTCCGTAGTTAGTGCGGCGGAAGCTAGCAGAGAAGCCTGCATACGCATATTGACTCCTTTTGTTAGACTCTGCGAATTCTTTGATCCTCTATTCGGCTTTTCTTCCCGAACGCCCAACAGAGCATCAGGGGCTACTGTCTATGCGGTAATATCATTTAAACATTCTTTACTTACCTCAAAGCCTGTTAAAAGGCTAGTGCAAGCTTCAGTCAGCCCACTCTTGGCGGACTGGACCTTCTGGACCACTGCACTCATAATAGTGTGGTGTCCCTCGTCGATGGAGGCGCCTTCAAGCACCTCCAACAGATTGTCCGGTGCCCCCGGTTGGACGGGGGTCACCGGCACGATGGGCTTGTTCCTCTTGGAAGGAGGTCCCCCGCTGGACTCTGGAACCTTTGAAGGTTCCAGAGCGGTGTCCGGCCTTGAGCCGGACTTGGAGCCCTGAGGGGTTCCATTCCCTTCACTCCTGGAGTCCGGGAGGTCGCCTTGCGGCTCCTCCAGGACCACCTCCTCCCGGCTTGGAACCTGTTGGGACAACACTTCGGTGTCGTCCGTAGGGCGGGGGGATGAAGCCGTCGGAAGCGAGTTCACATCCGGCGGATCTAGTGAGCCGCTCGACGATGCATCGAGCCGGTCTTGGGGTGGGCTGCATAAACATATTCGACATAAGGGAAAGATGTGCATAAAACGAATACTATGAATTACTCCGGTATCTAGATACTTACGATCTCGCCAGGGGCTTGGCCCTGGGCTGCCACTCCTCTACGTCGTCGTCGGCATCGGGGAGTAGTCCGGAGGATGGGTTTTTTCTCTCTTGGACCCTCCGGCCTCCTCAGAGAGGGCGGCCTTCCTTTTCTTCTCTCCTCTCGTTGGAGGGGGAGAGGTCTCTTCTCCTTCCTCCTCGTCTTCACGGGAGGAATGCGCCTCGGAGCCGCCGGATGATGAATCCAACACCTCCTGGCGCCGGGCACTCCTTCGAGTCCCCACGGCCTTCTTCTTGGCCTTCTTCTCCGGCACCATGTAGGGTGCCGGAACCAGCAGCTTCTCCAAACGGGCGTCCGTTGGGCCTTCGGGCAAAGGAGCCGGACAGTCGATCTGTCCGGACGTCACCTCCCAATCCTGTCAAATATAAAGGAGCTTAGATCCCGCATAAAGTCAAACTATGAAAAACTGATACCTTGTAAAAAGACAAAAACAGCTTACCGCCAGAGCACGGCGCTGAGTACTGACTCCGCGATCCTCGGCAGCAGATGCGGGGGCCTTGGCGCCCTTGAAGAGCATCCTCCAGGCATCTTCGTATGTCATGTCGAAGAGCCTGTTAAGAGTTTGATGTTGCACGGGGTCGAACTCCCAAAGGTTGAAGGCCCGTCGTTGACACGGGAGGATCAGGCGGACGAGCATAACCTGGACTACGTTGAAAAGCTTGAGCCTCTTGTCCGCCAGGGTTTGGATGCATGTTTGGAGTCTGGTCAGCTCTCCTTTTTTACCCCAAGATAGGCCAGTCTCCTTCCAGGAGGTGAGCCGCGTGGGGGGGCCGGATCGGAACTCAGAGGGTGCGACCCATTCGGCGTCGCGCGGCTCGGTGATGTAAAACCACCCTGATTGTCACCCCTTCAGGGTCTCCACGAAGGAGCCCTCGAGCCACAGAACGTTGGCCATCTTGCCAACCATGGCGCCGCCACACTCCGCCTGGCTGCCGCGCACCACCTTCAGCTTGACGTTGAAAGTCTTTAGCCATAGGACGAAATGGGGGCAGATGCGGAGGAAAGCCTCGCACACGACGATAAACGCCGAGATATTGAGGACGAAGTTCGGGGCCAGATTGTGGAAATCCAGGCCGTAGTAGAACATGAGCCCTCGGGCAAATGGATGCAGAGGGAAGCCCAGTCCGCGGAGGAAATGGGGGAGAAATACCACCCTCTCATGGGGCCTAGGAGTGGGGATGAGCTGCCCCTCTTCGGGAAGCCGGTGCGCGATGTCGCTGGCCAGGTATCCGGCCTTCCTTAGCTTTTTTATGTGCCCTTCCGTGACGGAGGAGACCATCCACTTGCCTCCCGCTCCGAACATGACTGGAGAAGGTCGAGGTGGTAGTGCGGACTTGGGCGCTGGAGCTCGAGTGCATGAGAATGGATAGGCAAAGGAGGAAGAAGGCGTGGGTGAAAAGGTGGATCCTTATCCCCTTATATGGGTGGACGCGACTACATGTCCCCACCAGCCTGGTAAAACTTGCTTATCTCCAAGCGCCGTAATCAAAGGCGCGGTTTGGTTACCCACGCCCGTATTGACGAGAATCCCGAAATGAGGGGACATGATCTCTGCTTCGACAAGACGTGCCAAGGAAACCGCCTCGCACAATGCACTGAGGTGGGATAATTAAACGACTCGAATAAAGGCTTGGCCATGGCGTGTCGCACCACGGAATACGTTAGCGGATTAGATTTGTGTTAACATTATTATTCTCTCTCTGGCAATATGTGGAAACTTATTTTGCAGAGCCGGACACTATCTTTGTGTTCAAGATCTTCTATGAAGTACTTGGAGGAGGAACCCGCCTTGCAATGCCGAAGACAATTTGTGCGCCGGACCCGTCGTCATTGAAGCCTGGTTCAGGGGCTACTGAGGGAGTCCTGGATTAGGGGGTGTTCGGATAGCCGAACTATACCTTCGGCCGGACTCCTGGACTATGAAGATACAAGATTGAAGACTCTGTCCCGTGTCCGGAAGGGACTTTCCTTGGCGTGGAAGGCAAGCTTGGCGATACGGATGTTCAGATCTCCTACCATTGTAACCGACTCTATGTAACCCTAACCCTCTCCGGTGTCTATATAAACCGGAGGGTTCTAGTCCGTAGGACAACATACACATCAACAATCATACCATAGGCTAGCTTCTAGGGTTTAGCCTCTCTGATCTCGTGGTAGATCAACTCTTGTAATACCCATATCATCAATATTAATCAAGCAGGACGTAGGGTTTTACCTCCATCTAGAGGGCCCGAACCTGGGTAAAACTTCGTGTCCCCTGCCTCCTGTTACCATCCGGCCTAGACGCACAGTTCGGGACCCCCTACCCAAGATCCGCCGGTTTTGACACCGACAGTCTTCATTTGAAGCAATGCGGAATAGTTTCGCAACTCATGCCACGCGGAACACCACAATGTAATGGTGTGTCCGAACGTCGTAATCGCACTTTACTGGATATGATGCGATCTATGATGTCTCTTATTGATTTACCGCCATCGTTTTGGGCTTATGCTTTAGAGACGGTTGCATTCACGTTAAATAGGGCACCATCTAAATCCGTTGAGACTACACCTTATGAACTGTGGTTTAGCAAGAAACCCAAGTTGTCGTTTCTTAAAGTTTGGGGTTGCGATGCTTATGTGAAAAAGCTTCAACCTGATAAGCTCGAACCCAAATCAGATAAATGTGTCTTCATAGGATACCCAAAGGAGACTGTTGGGTACATCTTCTATCATAGATCTGAAGGCAAGACATTTGTTGCTAAGAATGGATCCTTTCTAGATAAGGAGTTTCTCTCGAAAGAAGTGAGTGGGAGGAAAGTAGAACTTGATGAGGTAACTGTACCTGCTCCCTTATTGTAAAGTAGTTCATCACAGAAACCGGTTCCCGTGACACCTACACCAATTAGTGAGGAAGCCACTGATGATGATCATGAAACTTCAGATCAAGTTACTACCAAACCTCGTAGGTCAACCAGAGCAAGATCCGCACCAGAGTGGTACGGTAATCCTGTTCTGGAGGTCATGTTACTTGACCATGACGAACCTACGAACTATGGGGAAGCAATGATGAGCCCAGATTCCGCAAAATCGCTTGAGGCCATGAAATCTGAGATGGGATGCATGTATGAGAACAAAGTGTGGACTTTGGTTGACTTGCCCGATGATCGGCAAGCCATTGAGAATAAATGGATCTTCAAGAAAAAGACTGACGCTGACGGTAATGTTACTGTCTATAAAGCTCGACTTGTTGCGAAAGGTTTTCGACAAGTTCAAGGAGTTGACTACAATGAGACCTTCTCACCTGTTGCGATGCTTAAGTCTGTCCGAATCATGTTTGCAATTGCTGCATTTTATGATTATGAAATTTGGCAAATGGATGTAAAGACTGCATTCCTGAATGCATTTCTGGAAGAAGAGTTGTATATGATGCAACCTGAAGGTTTTATCGATCCAAAAGGTGCTAACAAAGTGTGCAAGTTCCAGCGATCCATTTATGGACTGGTGCAAGCCTCTCGGAGTTGGAATAAACGTTTTGATAGTGTGATCAAAGCATATGGTTTTATACAGACTTTTGGAAAAGCCTGTATTTACAAGAAAGTGAGTGGGAGCTTTGTAGCATTTCTAATATTATATGTGGATGACATATTGTTGATTGGAAATGATATAGAATTTCTGTATAGCATAAAAGGATACTTGAATAAGAGTTTTTCAATGAAAGACTTCGGTGAAGCTGCTTACATATTGGGCATCAAGATCTATAAAGATAGATCAAGACTCTTAATTGGACTTTCACAAAGCACATACCTTGACAAAGTTTTGAAGAAGTTCAAAACAGATCAAACAAAGAAAGGATTCTTGCCTGTGTTACAAGGTGAGTAGTTGAGTAAGACTCAATGCCCGACCACTATAGAAGATAGAGAGACATTGAAAGATGTTCCCTATGCTTCAGCCATAGGCTCTATCATGTATGCAATGTTGTGTACCATACCTGATGTGTGCCTTGCTATTAGTTTAGCAGGGAGGTACCAAAGTAATCCAGGAGTGGATCACTGGACAGTGGTCAAGAACATCCTGAAGTACCTGAAAAGGACTAAGGATATGTTTCTCGTTTATGGAGGTGACAAAGAGCTCATCATAAATGGTTACCTTGATGCAAGCTTTGACACTGATCCGGACGATTCTAAATCGCAAACCGGATACGTGTTTATATTGAACAGTGGAGCTGTGAGTTGGAGCAGTTCTAAACAGAGCGTCGTGGCGGGATCTACATGTGAAGCGGAGTACATTGCTGATTCGGAAGCAGCAAATGAAGGAGTCTGGATGAAGGAGTTCATATCCGATCTAGGTGTCATACCAAGTGCATCGGTTCCAATGAAAATCTTTTGTGACAATAATGGTGCAATTGCCTTGACAAAGGAATCCAGATTTCACAAGAGAACCAAGCACATCAAGAGACGCTTCAACTCCATCCGGGATCAAGTCTAGGTGGGACACATAGAGGTTTGCAAGATACATACAGATCTGAATGTTGCAGACCCGTTGACTAAGCCTCTTCCACGAGCAAAACATGATCAGCACCAAGGCTCCATGGGTGTTAGAATCATTACTGTATAATATAGATTATTGACTCTAGTGCAAGTGGGAGACTAAAGGAAATATGCCCTAGAGGCAATAATAAAGTTATTATTTATTTCCTTATGTCATGATAAATGTTTATTATTCATGCTATAATTGTATTGACCAGAAACATGATACATGTGTGAATACATAGACAAACACAGTGTCACTAGTATGCCTCTACTTGACTAGCTCGTTGATCAAAGATGGTTATGTTTCCTAGCCATAGACATGAGTTGTCATTTGACTAACGGGATCACATCATTAGGAGAATGATGTGATTGACTTGACCCATTCTATTAGCTTAGCACTTGATCGTTTAGTATATTGCTATTGCTTTCTTCATGACTTATACATCTTTCTATGACTATGAGATTATCCAACTCCCGTTTATTGGAGGAACACTTTGTGTTCTACCAAACGTCACAATGTAACTGGGTGATTATAAAGGTGCTCTACAGGTGTCTCTGAAGGTACTTGTTGAGTTGGCGTATTTCGAGATTAGGATTTGTCACTCCGATTGTCGGAGAGGTATCGCTGGGCCCACTCAGTAATGCACATCACTATAAGCCTTGCAAGCATTGTAACTAATGAGTTAGTTGCGGGATGATGTATTACGAAACGAGTAAAGAGACTTGCCGGTAACGAGATTGAACTAGGTATTGAGATACCGACGATCGAATCTCGGGAAAGTAACATACCGATGAAAAAGGGAGCAACGTATGTTGTTATGCGGTTTGACCGACAAAGATCTTCGTAGAATATGTAGGAGCTAATATGAGCATCCAGGTTCCGCTATTGGTTATCGACCGGAGATGTGTCTCGGTCATGTCTACATAGTTCTCGAAGTCGTAGGGTCCGCACGCTTAAAGTTTGGTGATGATCGGTATTATGAGTTTTTGTGTTTTGATGTACCAAAGGTAGTTAGGAGTCCCGGATATGATCACGGACATGACGAGGAGTCTCGAAATGGTCGAGACGTAAAGATCGATATATTGGACGACTATGTTCGGACACCGAAAAAGGTTCCGGAAGGTTTCAAACATCTACCGGAGTACCAGGGGGTCACTGGAACCCCCCGAGGGATTTAATGGGCCTACATGGGCCTCAGTGGAAATAGAGGGCAGCAAGGGGAGTGTGGGGCGCGCCCCCCAAGGCCCAAACCGAATTGGTTTAGGGCAAGGGGTGCCGGGGCCCTCTTTCCTTCTCCTCCTCTCCCTTTCCTTCCCCTTCTCCTACTCCTACGAGGAAAAGGAGGAGTCCTACTCCTAGTGAGAGTAGGACTCCCCCTCTTGGCGCGCCTCTCCCTGGCCGGCCGCCTCCTCCCCCTTGCTCCTTTATATACGGGGGCAGGGGGCACCCCATAGACACAACAATTGATCATTGATCTCTTAGCCGTGTGAGGTGCCTCCCTCCACCATAATCCACCTCGATGATATCGTAGCGGTGCTTAGGCCAGGCCTTGCATCGGTAGCATCATCATCACCATCACCATGCCGTCGTGCTGACGAAAATCTCCTGTGAAGCTTTGCTGGATCGGAGCTTGCGGGATGCCATCGAGTTGAACGTGTGCTGAACTCGGAGGTGCCGTGCGTTCTGTACTTGGATCGGTCGGATCGTGAAGATGTACGACAACATAAACTGCATTGTGCTAACGCTTCCGCATTTGGTCTACGAGGGTATGTGGACACACTCTCCCCTCTCGTTGCTATGCATCACCCATGATCCTGTGTGTGCGTAGGATTTTTTTTTTTTGAAATTACTACGTTCCCCAACAAATATGTTACTGTAACATGGCACTTTCCAAGATAAGATGAGTCTACGAGCTAATAAATGAAGTCATCTATGATACTACTATTATGTTACTTTGCATTATGTAGATAGTAACTTAGACTAGTGTCATATGCATGACACTAGTTTAAGTTACTCCCCACTATGACCAGGCTAAGAGCAACTCCAATGGGGCGACCCATTTTGTCCGCGATCGTCTGTTTGGGTCGGCGCGAACAGAAAAGGCGGCCCAACACGCCGACCCAAATAGACGCGCGTCCATTTTTCGTCCGCGGGCGACCCATTCCCGGCCCATTTTTTATCCTGATTTGCATCGGCGCAGACACGCGACGGACGCGCGCGCGCTCGCCTACTCCTGTCCCCGGGCTCGTTGGTCTGTGGCACATTGGCCTCCCGTCTCACCCTGCGACCAACAAAGCAACCCTCCCGCCTCCTCCGTCGTCGCCGCCGCCGCCCATTTTTTCCGGTGACTCTTCCAGCTGTCACCGCCTCCACATCCGCCCAGCAACGCCGCCTCCTCCCCACCGTCGCCCTCCGCCGTCGTTTTACCACCGGGGAGCAAACTATTTCCCGCCGCCGCTTTCCCCACCACACAGCCGCCCGCGACCAAGAAGCCGCCTCGTCGCCCCTGCCACATCCGACTGGCACGCTCGTCGGACGCCGTCACACTTGTCGGACGCTGGCAGGGTAGCTAGCTGGTCTGTGGGTGCCGCGACCCCCCTCGTCGGCCGTCTCCTTTGTCGACGCCCGCAAGCTGTTCGACGGTTTGCCAAGGTACGAAATGGACTCCGCCGACGAGTTCTTTTTCCACAATTTCCTTTGCGACTCCGACGATTCGTCGTCCGACGGCGAGGAGGAGATATTGGCTGCCGTGTTGGTCCATCACCACCTCAACAGCCAGCGGCCGTTGTTTCGTGGCTCCATTCCGGGCCACCTTCCGGCGTTGAATCACAACCGAGAGAGCGGGCATTTCCTTCTCTGGAAGGACTACTTTGATACAACAAACCCGTTGTTCAAACATCACAAATTTCGCCGCCGGTTCCGTATGAGTAGGCATGTTTTCAACCGTATTAGAGAGGGAGTGGTCGGCTATGATGACTACTTCGAGTGCAAAGAGGATGCCGTCGGCAAGATTGGTTTCTCCTCTTATCAGAAATGCACTGCCGCCATCCGAATGCTTGCATACGGAGTGCCCAGTGATCTCATTGGCGAGTACGTCCGTATGAGCGAGTCTAGATGCCTAGAGTCCTTGTATAAATTCTGCAAGGCTGTGATTGCTGTGTTTGGCCCTGAGTACTTGAGAGAGCCGACAGCTGAAGATACAGCTCGTTTGCTGGCGATGAATGCCAGCAGGGGCTTCCCGGAGATGCTTGGCAGCATAGACTGCATGCACTGGGAGTGGAAGAACTGCCCTTCTGCTTGGCAAGGTCAGTATAAAGGACATGTCAGGGCTTGCACTATCATACTAGAGGCTGTGGCGTCTCAAGATCTCTGGATCTGGCACTCTCTCTTTGGCATGGCTGGATCACACAATGATATCAACGTGCTTCAGCGCTCGCCGGTGTTTGCTAGGCTTGCCGAAGGCAACAGCCCACCGGTGAACTTTACTGTCAACGACCACAACTACGACAAAGGGTACTATTTGGATGACGGTATCTATCCTCAGTGGACCACTATCGTCAAGACAATACCCAACCCTGTCGGAGAGAAAATGAAAAGATTTGCCCAAGAGCAAGAGAGTGCTAGGAAGGATGTCGAGCGTGCCTTTGGTGTTTTGCAATCTCGATGGGGCATCGTTCGGTATCCTGCTAATATTTGGAGCACGCAGAAACTATGGGAGGTGATGACTGCTTGTGTGGTCATGCACAATATGATCGTAGAAGACGAGCGCCCGTAACGTCTGTACGATCAAGGCTTTCAGTTTTAGGGTGAAAATGTTGTGCCTGAGCATGGAGTAGCGGCAACATTTGAGCAGTTTACTCAATTTCATGAAGACATGCGTGATTGGGAAACTCACATGCAACTGCAAAATGATTTGGTTGAGCATATGTGGACTCATATTGGCAACCAATAGATGTATCTTCTTTTATTCGTTTGCAAAACTATGTGAAACATTTTTATTTGTATTTGGCTTGTAAAACAATACTATTTATTTGGGCGGCGAGACTATGTGGCTTGTTAACATTTTCATTTCACAATATGTTTGAATGCAAATCAATGTAAAATTGGACGGCCAGCCGACCACACCTGCACATATGGGTCGGCGCGTTGGGTGCGCTGCCGACCCATATCAAAAACAGAGCGGACGTCGGGCGGACGGCCGATCCAAACGAATAAAAAACAGACGAAATCGCCATCCGTTTAGCTCAGTCCATTGAAGTTGTTCTAAGACACATGTCAAGAAATTTATTCGAAGCGTCAGAGAATCTAGATCGAGAGATTCTAGGAGTCGCCCGGGCCGAACGGATCCGGTCTACAACTGCCCCCGACTATCACAGAGAGATTGAACCAGACAACGCAGTGTACTAGTACCAAGTACTAGTGGTAAGCAAAATCAGTACGGGGCACACTGGTGCAGACTGCAGAGAGCGACTCAACAGCGAGCATACTGTACCTCCAAGCAAACCGATCGGGGCACCTTGACGGAGACACCACCCAGCAGCAGCACATCGCCAATTCACGGTTGGAGACTTCCGGAGGCCGGACAGAACCAAACGGGCTGCGACATGCATGACGTGCCCAAGCCCTGCCCTGATCCGTATCACACGACACATTTTTCTCGTTTGTAGGAGTAGTAGAGAAGAAGGATCCTAATCTCGCCCTGCTACAACGTCGGCGGCACGACCGTGCGTGCGTGCCACGGGCGTTGACAGCCAACACGCTCGTGAGCATTAGCATTATCATCTTTCACACGCCGTTGCACGCGACGGATTTTATACATTATTGCCGGAATGTCGCCGGTGAGAACGGGGCCCGGTGAAGCAACACGATCGTCCTCGGATCGGGATCGGATGTGGACACGTCACGGAACCACCCTCGAACCCGGGCGGGACGCGGGGTCGATCGATGACCGGAGTAGTTTCGAGTTCGGCCGGGGTCCGGCGCGCCGGGATCGGCACAGTCCCGTTGCGAACTTGCAAGGCCGTTGGCGGCCACAACACGTACGTAAATAAATTCGTGGAGAGTTCGCGTCGGGATTGGTGCAGGCACAGTTATTGAGGCGGTTGAAGGTGTTTCTCTCGCGGGTTGGACTGCCCAAGACAAGCACGCAATTGCCACGTGCCAGCTACCTCCTCCGCTCCTATTAAAGGCGGGCCGGGGCAGCCTACCACGCCCGCTCTCGCTCGAATCATAATCGCGGACCTGCAGCAATCGACAACAAGAGCCAGAGCCGCAGCGATAATAAAGAAAGAAGAAGAAGCGAGAAGCTTCGATCGGCCAATCGAGTTTCGGGGCCATGGCGGGATCGCGGCGAGGGGGCGACGAGGAGGCGTGCCGCGTCGGGCTCCTGGACGGGCACGGCGGCGCCAAGAAGGATGACTGGCAGGTGGTCGCCGGCGGCGAGGAATCCAGCAAGCTCGGGAGGCGGGTGTTGGAGGAGTCGAAGAAGCTGTGGGTGATCGTGGCGCCGGCCATGTTCAGCCGCATCGTCACCTTCAGCATGAACGTCATCACGCAGGCCTTCGCCGGCCACCTGGGCGACCTCGAGCTCGCCGCCATCTCCATCGCCAACACCGTCGTCGTGGGCTTCAGCTTCGGCCTCATGGTACGCAGCCCGTCTCCGTTCTAATTCATTCGTTTCCTTGCTGCTCTGTTTCGAATCGTCGTCGTCCTTGTCGATCTATCTTTGGGGGCCGGCGTCCCAATATGGTTAGGATTTCTGCTGCTCCAGCGCAGCACATAGAATTACAGCTCAAATTCACCACTTCCCAATAAAAGGAAAGGCTGGTCTATATATCGTGAAAACAGTTAATTGTCACCACCGATATATAGAAAGAAAAGAACATTTTTCCACTACTTATTTACCAATTTAGCACTATGGGTTGCCACACGAGTCCACGTTGCTCTTCGGATCAGTGGCAAGGAAAGGAACGTGAGCTGAAGCTAGCGAGCACCTCTGCTGCCCACTCGATACACTTGCGGTGCATGCAGTACGTGTTTTTGGTCCTACCCTTGTCACTGACAAGTGAGCCCGGGCACCATGGCGAGCGTCAGGACTGACGTAGGTACTAACAGGGACGCCGAGAAGGTTTCTCTTTCCTTTTTCATTTTATGTATGTAGAAAAAATAATAAGAAACGAACAAGCATTGGGATTCCCTCGCCGTGGTTTGGATTTAGTGGGCGGAGGCCCTATTTCGCATTAGAACGAACGTCCCGCCGATTTGTTGCGAGCAGCTCTGTCGAATCCGCACTAAATGCTGCAAGCTCCCACTGGCAGGCACCCATTGACTTGGCTAGACGCAGATTAAACTTGTTGGCAGAGTATCTCAGCATCTCACACACTTGGCCAGCCCGTGAAACAAAGACTTGGCACGACTTGTGGAGAGCATTTTTTGAGCGCACAAACGAGATGGGGAGGTGTCATTCGCCACTGTCCACTCTCAGTTTGATTCCGAAAGCAGCTGGAGCCATCGAGAGAGAGGTACGTAGAGGAGTATAGATGCGAGATGGCACCGGACGGAGCTCTCTCGGTCCCGTGGTCGAGACTCAAAGGACGGATCTCCAGATTCCTAGCCTAGCTTTCTACCTTGTCGGCACCCTCCTATCGCTTTCTCGTCGAGATTGTTTGTCTCCACTGCATGAGACCTTTCTAGGAGACCATGCATGTCGTGCATGTGGTGTCGGTTGAAATTGTGTTTTACATTCAGGGTACATATAAATTGTGTTCTAGATTTAAGTGTACTATCAGTTTAGATTTAAGGGTATCTGTTTAACTGGCTGACGTTCTTCGAACCGGTGCCAGATTTCTTCTAAAAGAAAATTTACGTTCTCCGTAAGAAACTGTCATGCTATTCTGAAGAAGTTGACATCCCTTTATAACCTTAAATCAAAATGTTTCGCAAATGCCAAACCCTCCTGGTGAACGTTTGTTGGGTATTGGGGTTCTTGTTTTTATTTGTTGAATTTACAGAGCTTTGACACTAACTTGTTCGTGCGCTGCGTGCAGCTTGGCATGGCGAGCGCGCTGGAGACGCTGTGCGGGCAGGCGTTCGGCGCCAAGAAGTTTCACATGATGGGCGTCTACATGCAGCGCTCCTGGATCGTGCTGCTGGGCTGCGCGGTGCTGCTCCTCCCCATGTACTTCTTCGCCGAGGACGTGCTGCTGCTCACGGGGCAGTCGCCGGAGCTTTCGGCGATGGCCGGCAGGGTCTCCGTCTGGTTCATCCCGCTGCACTTCTCCTTCGCCCTCCTCTTCCCGCTGCAGCGCTTCCTGCAGTGCCAGATGAAGAACTTCGTCAGCGCCGCCGCCTCCGGGGTGGCGCTCTGCGTCCACCTCCTCGTCAGCTGGCTCTTCATCACCCGGTTCCAGTTCGGACTCGTCGGGATCGCGCTCACCCTCAACTTCTCCTGGTGGGCCACCTTCGCCATGCTCTTCGGCTACGTCGCCTGCGGCGGCTGCCCGGACACGTGGCACGGCTTCTCCGTCGAGGCGTTCGCCGACATTTGGGAGTTCGTCAAGCTCTCCGCCGCGTCGGGCGTCATGCTATGGTACGTGCTTCTACTGATCACTGCATGTTACTTACTGTTATTATACTTTTGGTCTTCGACTCCTAGATATATCTGTTCTACGATGGCTTAAGTACTACAGCTGACTTAAGAGATACTATGAACAACTGATATCTACTGACATACTATGCTGCTTGCATGTGTTTTTTTCTGAATGATTCCCGCCCGTACTATTCGTAGCAGCCATTTGAAGAGAGTCAATCGGGCATCAGATCTCAGGCGCATATGATTTACTTTGATAACGACGGCCAATACAAATAACATTTCATACATGTTGGACTGACAAATTTTTTGTTTCTTGTGCAGCCTGGAGAACTGGTACTACAGGGTACTCATCTTGCTGACAGGGAACCTCAAGGACGCGGCTATTGCGGTGGATGCGCTCTCCATCTGGTAACTATTCCTCCATCGCGTGCTAGTTTTCAGTAAACTTCAGAAGTACTCGTTGGCTATTCGAATATCTTGAATAATTTGTACTCCCTCCGTTTCCAAATATGTGTTTATTTAGAGATTTCAACAAACGACTACATACGAAGCAAGATGAGTGGATTTACACTCTAAAATATGTCTATATACATCCGTATGTTGTAGGATAAATATTTAGGAACGGAGGGAGTGGTACTCATTTAGTGTACCAGTTTAACAACGTTTGCTCGACGTGATTCTGACAATGCAAATATTTTATGTTTTTGTTTTTGTGGACAGCATGACTATTAACGCATGGGAGATGATGATTCCTTTGGCGTTCTTCGCGGGCACTGGGTACGTACCACCGTCTTGCTACGCACATTTCGTGCACCTTCTTAAACCAATCGAAGAACTATAGGATCAGATAAGGAATAGAGAACAACAGAGTTCAGCATGCTAATTTAAGTATGTTGGTCACGTGCTTTGCATTGCAGAGTTCGGGTGGCGAACGAGCTGGGCGCCGGGAACGGGAAGGGGGCGAGGTTCGCGACGATCGTGTCGTCCTTGACGTCGCTGGTGATCGGGCTCTTCTTCTGGGTGCTCATCATGGGGCTCCACGACAAGCTGGCGCTCATCTTCACCTCCAGCGCCGTGGTGCTGGACGCCGTCAACAACCTCGCCATCCTGCTGGCCTTCACCATCCTGCTCAACAGCATCCAGCCCGTGCTCTCAGGTACCCTGCCCAGGCCCAGCTCGACCTCTTCTATCATTTCGGCCCCCAATCTTTCTCTTATGGGCCCTTTCCAACCCACGGGCTGAATTCATTCATCATGGTCGTGATCTCCTGCAGGTGTGGCTGTTGGGTCTGGCTGGCAATCCGCGGTGGCC
Source organism: Triticum aestivum (assembly GCF_018294505.1). Lineage (NCBI taxonomy): Eukaryota > Viridiplantae > Streptophyta > Magnoliopsida > Poales > Poaceae > Triticum > Triticum aestivum. The sequence goes on from NC_057803.1 coordinate 680,097,269, forward strand.
TACATCAACATCGGCAGCTACTACCTCATCGGCGTCCCCATGGGCGTCCTCCTTGGCTGGCTCTTCAACCTTGGCGTCCTGGTACGTGCTGCTAGTAGTACATCTCTCTCATCTTAGTAGCTGCCGTGGTTGCTTCTACACTTCGGTCTCGGCGCCGCACTGACGACTTTTGTGTGCGAAATGTTTTGCAGGGGATCTGGGCGGGGATGATCGGCGGAACGGCCGTCCAGACGCTGATCCTGGCCATCATGACCATTCGCTGCGACTGGGAAAAGGAGGTGAGTGAGCGAGCCTGCTGAAAATTGAGGATCTTTGCGTGTAACTGGGTGGTCGTAGTGCTGACTGCTGATGCGTTTTTTGACCTGGATGTCACTGGCAGGCCATGGTCGCGAGCACACGGATGGACAAGTGGTCCGAGGTCCGGTGATCGGGGAGCTACGAGAGCAAGTTCCCTCTAAGGTACAAGCACCGTTCCGGCCGGCCGGCTGGCCGTGCGCGCAGTTCGGCGGGCTCGTAGTCAGATTTGTACGGTGCATTGAAGGAGAAAGATGGCCGCGGTGTTGCATACTTCAGACATCGACACTCTTGCAAGGGAGAGGAGGCTTAGCACAGTTTTGTAGTAGTATTGTTGTGCTATTGTGGTGTATACATTCTTTGTTGTTCGTATTCAAGCAATACAAGTTCGGCCATTTGGAATGAAGTTTGGCCAATTTTTTCCACTTGTTTTTTTTTTCTTCTTGGAGGCTTTTTTTTTACAACTCCTCAATGTTGATTTCTCTATCTCATGATAATAAAAACAAAACGGAAAAATGAAATGGGCTGCTCGTTGTTTTCATCAATTTCTCCTGAAGAGAATATCACATGAAAATCAAGTTTCGTTTAAAGGAAACGTCGCTATTCTTTGCTCATAATGTGTTTGAACTTAAATTTTGCATGGCAATACAACATCACCCTCATAATATCCTCTATTTTTTTCAGATTTTTTGGAAACTTCCAAACGTAGTTTCCACGAAATTTTCTTTGAAACTTATTTCCATTGTCCTGCAGAGCCGATAACATGGTTATGCGTGTTCGTCCTCTGACAGACCAAGAATGATCACCCTCAGCCTTGTCGGGGTGTGTGAGATTTGCATTTATGAGCGGGGTAAAGCACGAAACGGCAACAGATTACTACCGTATGTATCAAGGTGCATGATCACTTATCTGATAAGACTGACTATGACGAGGCCCTGGCCCATGTCCGCACGTTATGTTGACAGTGGAGACGGAGGCACCTTGCAGCCAGGTGGGCTAACGGATGGGGTCGGCCTGTGATTGCCAGAGCCGGGCCGGGCCATCACTAAGCCGAATGACCGCACGGGAAAGATTTCTAACATCTGGATCGGCACGGAAATGATGAGGTGCTTGGTGAAAACCGAGGTGGGCATGAAGCTCCTCGGATGCAATCCAGCAAATCAAGGAATTGGACACATGAGGATTTGTTAAATTAGTTTGCAAGACCGACCCTACAAAAAAAGGTTTTCAAGACCGACTTTCTAAAACAAAGATTTGCTCAGAAGAACCGAGGTGCATTCAACTTAAAGACCGGTTTCAAGGGCTATTGATGATGTCCGGAGTATCTTAAACGATATGGTCTGGTTACAACATTAGAACAACTGAATTTTGCTTATGAAGTGTGTTCTTAAACTAGCCACGATGAAGAGTAACATGCATTAATAACATACATATAACCCAAGAACAACTGGATTTTGCTATGGAGTGCGTTCTTGGTGTAAGCGTCGTTGACAACCAGGGAGCTGCAGTCAAGGGCCACCAGGTAACATAGGAAGTAATTAACGCCTTGCCATAAGTCGCACAAGTAAACGCGGTAATTTCTGTAGCAGAACTAATTGCACAATTAATTCACGACGATGTAATGCATAATCTGAAAACTTCTGTCTACGGCAGCAGGTGCATGAATCCAAGGAGATCTTCTTCCTTCCAAATTCAAAGAGAGAAAGAAACGAGGAGATCGCAAGCCATGGAGGTCTGTAAAATTTCTATTTGCATAAGGAAACTCAGACAAGATTACACACAAGGACGAACGAAGAGGTCAAACCCGGTTTAACGCGTCAACGTCGGAGCTCTCTTTCTTCTCGTCCCCGCCGGACCCCGACCCGCTCGGTTTTTCAACCGGCGCTCCGGCCACGGGATGAATCCGTTTGCTGCCGCCGTGCTCCTCCCCGGCGTCCGAGTCCCCGCGGCTCTGCCGCTGCCATGACATGGACCGCAGGAACGAGGTCAGCCACCCCGGTGTCTTCTGATCCGCGGTGTCTGGGTACTCTGCGGCGAGGCTGGCCGCCCGCCGGTGCCTCCGGACGGCGGCGAGCTCCTTCATGACGTGCTCCGGCAGCCTCAGAGTGTGCCGGTCCGGCGCGTCCATGGCCGACTGCGTCCTGCGGTAGTGGTTGTACTCCGCGCCCGTGAACTCGTGCCTCCATACCGTGCTGAAGCTGGTGAGGGATTCAGCCGTGAAAGAGACCACCGAGCACTCCTCGTCGAGCTCCTCCGGCTCCTCCTGCACGGCCGTGTCCGTCAGGTAGCCGCGGCTCTCGGCGGCGGCCGGGATCGCGGGGGGCTCGGTGAGATCGGCCCGGCAGAGCGGGCAGGTGACCGCGCCGGCGAGCCACGGGTCGATGCACTCCGGGTGGAAGACGTGGCAGCACGCCGGGAGGACCCGGAGCTCGTCGCTGTCCTCGAACTCGGTGAGGCAGACGGCGCACTCGAGCGGGCCCGACTTGTTGGTCGCCATGCGCGCCTTCACGTCGCCGTAGACGGCCGTCGGGAAGGCCTCCACGACCTCCTTGTCGAGGCCACGGGGGCGGCAGCGATCCGAGTGGGCGGCGGCATCGACGGGCTGATCAGGGACCGTGCTACGGTACGGCCGGCGAGGGACGGGGTGCCCGCCGGTGCAGCGGTTGATGTAGATCGAAAAGAGCGTGAGGACGACGAAGGCCGCGATGAGGACGACGAGCACGACGACGGTGGTCGGCGAGAACCCGCCGGCGGTTCTGGACGAACGGGTGTGGCCCGTGCTGTTGCTCTGCTGAGCCAGACACGGGAGCGCGGTCGATGAGAGCAGGAGGAAGAGGAGTAGCGATGTGATCTGGCCGCGAGCCATTGCCGTCTCTTGGCAGGGGCGAACCGCCGGCGGCCGTGCAGATTTATCGTGGCGCCGGAGAGAAAGGAAAAGAAAGAAAAAGGAGGGAGGTTTTGATGGAACGGGAAGGAAGTGTTTGATTACGCCGGACGAAAAAGTGTAACGTAAGATCGGGATGGTGATGTGCGTAGAGAATGTTTGTGCGGGACCACCAGTCAGGGACTGGGGAAACAGGACGTGGTCATGTGGGACGGGGACGTGTAGCTCGCCTCGCCGGTGAGAGGTGGAAGAAGAGCGGGCGGTGCGGCTGACCGAGCTTCTCATTGGCTGCTGACATGTTCGTCAGCCCAGGCAAATCGCCTTAATAAAAAAGTAGAATTATTGGCCTCTCATTTCTATAGCTTTTCTCTGGCGCGTAGTAATCCTGTGGAGGACAACGAATGCCGGGTTATTTTAATTTAAATTTGTAACCGTCTCATCTCATGCCTTTTTTCATGGCTGCATTTGGTAAGAGTTTTTTTTTTGCGAGGTCCTTGTTTCTATATCTATATCTTATATCAATATAAAAAGATTCAAAGGGGCAGATCGACTTAATCTTAACCATCAAATCATGTCAATCCAACGACCTAGATTGCTTTAATGTCGAGCGCTTAACACGATTAGCATGCAATTAATTTCATACCAAATATAGTAACACGTAAATAATATCCTAGTTAATATCCGCATGCACTTAATATACTTTTAAATTAACATGCATTGCACATACACATTGACTACTACTGATTCAATAAGCCAAATTCTAACAATAGATAATTAGGCCAGGCCTTTCAAAAGTAGAGTTTTGTTACTCTATTATTCTTCTCCAGGGTGCGGCGTAAGCAAAAATATGCCTGGGCGGTGCGGGTTCACATCACCTACCATTGTTGAATGATCATAGAAAAGCCAGCAAGAACGAGTCTTTGCTCCGGTTCAGTCCAAGAGCGCAGGTTAAAGACACCGACGCTGTGTATCGTGAATGTTTTTCCAAGGTAAATTAAAGGTCCGGCCGATGGATACCAAAAGCAGCGATTGGACGGCACCAGCACCACTACCCGGTGTGGCTCAGCCTATCTTGGGTCAGACCACTTTCCGACCTGCCGGCCACCCTGGTTCACGTACGCGCCACGCCTAGCACATCATACCCCCAAGCTGACGTGCTAGTGATAATAATGAACATATTATGAACGCAAGTTGGGATGGTTTTTCTGGTTTGATAAACACTAACGATGTCGAGTCCTTGATTAATGTTCAGCGTAAATTTGGCGAGCCAAGATATATCTCCTCGGTGGTGGTACATTTTAGCGTTCTAGCAGCATGTTGTTGTTGATCGACGAGGTAGTCACACACAGTTTAGATTGTCCAAACCTTGCAACAATCAACCATTAAATGGGCAACATGAATCCTGCATGGTTTTGCTTTGACGTTGCTGAATTATACAGTAGGAACTCAAATCTAAAACCATAAACCAAAATAACATCTTCAATTTTATTATTACTTATTATTTTCCCAAATGCTGCACAACTAAGAAGTTCCGGCATCTTCATTGGAGTCATAACATCACGTTAATGTGATCAAGTGATGTATCACACGTTGCGCGTGGAATCGCGAGCAAACACTCGCTTGTGATCCACGTGGGCCGGCCCATTTCTTTGTTTTCTGCATCCCTCATGGGCTTTTTGATTTTTTTTTTCTTTCTTTGTTTAATTTGTGTTTTGCACCGAACTGAATGCAAAACCGTGATTGTTTACACTCATGGACTCATTATCGCATGCTCTATTTGTCAAGCTCTCCGTCACACTATGCACTATATAGGTAGCACGTCGCAAGGCCATCCATGAGCGGATCTTTCAAAGCCCCCAATCTACTAATTGTTTCATCAATAGGTTCATCAAGGAGCAAGATATGATAAAAGAGACCCCGCCAGTTTCTATTCAGGGCCATCCATCTATACCCGTTGGCACAAATCAGCGACCAAAAGCACCACCGTTGGGCTATGCCAAAATTCATGTTGATGCAGGATTCTAAAAAGGAATTGGGGGATCAGCTGCAGCCGTTTGCAGAGACATAGATGGAACCTTCCTAGGGAGCTCGGCGCTGGATATAGGTGGAGTTGATAACCCATCGATCTTGGAGGCCATTGCATGCATGGAGGCCCTACCCCTAGCAGAGGATCTCAAGCTTCACCAGTTTGTGGTTGCTTCGGATGCTAAGCAGGTCATTGGTCATATCCAGAAAGATAACCGTTGTAGTAATGGAGCCATTATCATCGAGATTAAACTTCAATCTTCGCTTTTTAGTTGTAATTTCACTTTTGAAGGTCGTGCTGTCAATGTTGAAGCACATAGTTTAGCCAAGTTCCATTTGTCTTTAGGTGTGGGACGTCTTGTTTGGTTTGGCCAATCCCACGACCAGAATTGTATCCCACATTTTGTGGACTTCGGTGAACAGAGCTTTGTTTACCCCTCAAAAAATATATTCTAGGTCGATTTCTTCTTGATTTTAGCTTTTTTTTATCATTTTGATTTTGTTTTGTATATTTTTATTTGTTAATGCAATTTTATTAATTTTTTCCTTTTCACTTTTCCACTTTATATGTTCACTAATACTTTTTCAAGATTAGAGTTAAAAAAAATCCTTGATATTTTTTCAGACTTGCCAATATATTTTGTAAATTTACAAATATTTTCCAAACTCACATTTTAAAAAATATATATGAACATATTCTATAATCCTAAACTATTATTGAAAATTCATGAATAGTGATATTCAAAATTTGAACTTATTAGAATATGTGAATATTTTTGAAGACTCAATTTTTTAAAAAAAATCACGACTAATTTTATAAATACATGCTATTGTATTGTAATATATAATTTTTTTCGGATATACAAAAGAGGTGAACTGGGCTGGCTCGTAAGAGGCCTTGTGTCCGCTACATCGTAGCCGGCAAAAATCCATAGAAACGACAAAAGAACGT